>NC_054377.1:85030003-85247503 GCF_017654675.1 Xenopus laevis
TCCTTATTAATCTATACTGAGTTAAATTATTTTGTATTGTAATTTCTTCTAGTTTCCTAGTCTCTTCTACTAAGTTTATGCATTCACATTTTTTTTGAGTTTATCAGTTATTTACCCCTCCAATTTTTTTTTATCTATCTGAAATAGAATCAGAGGTATGTATATAAATAATGGTTTTTAATGTGTTTAAATCACTCAGTTAGCTTAATAAAAAAAGAAAATAATCTCTTCTAATTGGTTCAACAAGGTAAAACTACATGAAGATAATGCATCCAAAATACCTGTTTTAACAAACGGTCATCAGGAAACTAGTCAAAGTCTATAACTTAAATGACCCATGCAAAAAATATTTATTAAATTACCTGAGATACAAAATTTGGGTATTGTACATAAAGAATCTACTGCGTCATTTGTGCAGACTAATCTGAAAAACTGACCAAACTAGAATCCATGATTTACCTTATTTATCACTGAAAAAACTCGATAAAATCTGTTTGGAAAAAAATCCAGAATCGCTCAAATTTTCATGAATGAATGTTAGAATGCAGATTTTAGGCTGAAATGGGAACTTTGCCATTAACTTCTATAGGACCTGGACAGCTTGGAGATGGAGTATTTTCAGATTAGACTTTTAGCAGCCTTGGGGTATAATAAACCATAAAAAAAACTCTAAGGGGCAGATTCACTAAGCTCGAGTGAAGGATTCGAATGAAAAATACTTCGAATTTCGAAGTATTTTTTTGGTACTTCGACCATCGAATTGGTTAAATTCGTTCGAATTCGAACGAAATCGAACGAATCGAACGAAAAATCGTTCGACTATTCGACCATTCGATAGTCGAAGTACTTGCCCTTTAAAAAAAACTTCGACCCCCTACTTCGGCAGGTAAAACCTACCGAAGTCAATGTTAGCCTATGGGGAAGGTCCCCATAGGTTTGCTAACCTTTTTTTGATCGAAGGATTTTCCTTCGATCGTTGGATTAAAATCCTTCGAATCGTTCGATTCGAAGGATTTAATCGTTCGATCGATCGAACGAACGTTTAGCGCTAAATCCTTCGACTTCGATATTCGAAGTCGAAGGATTTCAATTCGAGGGTCGAATTTCGAAGTATTTTTAACTTCGAAATTCGACCCTTAGTGAATCTGCCCCTAAAACTTATTGCTTTGTTTCTAGTGAAAAAAAAACTTAAAATTTTCAATATGACTATGAAGATTTTCATTCATCCAGGTCATGGTATATCTAGTATAGGGCAATCTAAAAACAACTGGACTTGCTAAATAATCAATGAAGACGTTTCACTACTCATCCGAGCAGCTTCTTCTGAAGAAGCTGCTCAGATGAGTAGTGAAACGTCTTCATTGATTACTCAGCAAGTCCAGTTGTTTTTTTTGTTTTTTTAGATTGACCTATACTAGATTTAAATTTTTCAAGTTTTTCCATTCGGACTTTAATAAAAAAATGTAATAAAATAAATGGGTTTTTGGTTCAGAAGCAATGTATATATTATATTATAATATAATATATTATATATATTATATTAGCTTCTGCATAGCCATGGCTAAACTTGTTGGTAGTAAAAAGCTTTTAATGCCAGATAAACTGAAATCCCAGAATATCAAACACTTGTTTCATATTCCAATTCTACATCATACTCAAAGTACAACTCCTTTAAATGGCTCTCTACAGAATTATAGAAAGAAAACCTTCCCCATATGAAATAGGACCTTTGAACTTATATGTAGGTGCTAAATGAGTAGACACACACTTTCTGGTCCTCTACTGATTTTTTCATGCAAAGCACTGTCCATCTTAAACATATTTTTAGTCTACTTAATGGTTGATGTGCCTACAATCACATTTTTTATATCACTCTGCACAATATAATTGTGTTACACTTACCAACCCTTTTAGAGACTCTGTGACTTATCCAGTGTTAATATAATATATTGAATTAAAGTCATAAAGCATGGCAGAACTGATTTTTGTCTTTTTAAGGAATAAGATATCCTACAACTCTTAGGATGAAAGAAGAAATATAGCTAATACACAAGTTACCACTGTTAGAAGGCCTACGAGTGATAGTTACAAGCAATGCTAATTTCCCAGAAGTGGTTTGATCCAAATACATTTTTGTACAGACTGTTTCCTGGATAAAGCAGGAGATATACTGTATATGCTCAGTGTGCTGTGTACAGAAGTTAGTCTTAAAGTAAATCTATTGAGTAGTGGGGGAACTAGCGGGAGAAGACCCCAAGGTGCAAGCACCACCAGGAGGATAGTTCATTTTGCTGAGGGGCCCGGTGCCAGAAAATGACAACCCTGCTATTGAGGAACGCAGGACAAAGCTGCTATGGTATGGGGAGAACAATATAAAACACAGTGCTACGTATAGCAATCTGAAAAATTAAATTTTTTGTTGAAAATCTGGGTTCAAGTTTTTTGAATATTTGAAAACTATATAAAATTCATGCAAGCACAATTTCTATATTTACTTTAGTTTACCTTTATCTATTAAGACATTTTTTTATTTACATGTGTATGTTTGTACCTATCCATATGCAGATGCTAACAAGCATGGCTACTTTTGGGGTGCGATGACGCAGAGATCTCAGTGGGTATAGTGTGGCATAGCATCGGTCGGCACTCATTGCTGTCAGGGTGATACAAGTGGCTTGCACTGTTACCTAGATGTAGAAATAAAGGAAATAATTAAAGTAACTAGTGAAACAGAGTCTCTAATACATTTTTGCTTTAACCTTATTCACTTTGGATTGTAACTATCTAATATTATGGTATTATGCAATGAAAATTGTTTCCCTTTTTAAGACTGGAGATGTAATGGTGCCATTATTAAATTGATATAAAAATTATACCTCAAGCCAGATGTATGCGCAATTCTTGCTATGAGTAAATGGTCCAACATTTGTTCTATCCGTTTTTAGCTCAAAACTCAATTACAATAATATCAGAACAACTCTTCTTTTCATACAGCTTGGTAACTAAGTCGTTTGTAAGTAGAAAATTGTGGAAAAATGTATTTTTCTTTTCATTTATTTCTTTTTTAAATGTGCAAACTAACAAAAGAACTTTTCAGTATTTTTTTTACTTACATAAGTATATTCCGAATTCATAGAGGCACACCATGCTCTATAAGAATACAATTTTTTTTCTTTAAAAAATGGATTGTTACCATGGCAAAGAAGCCTTGAATTTAAAAGGATTTCTTTGTAAAATGACTCCAAAATAGCCCTCTCATTATACTCTGCTTCACAAGCATAGAAAATAAAGATGTATTTATTCCAGACAAAAATGCACTCATAACCAAGCCATGGCTGGCTGGTATTATAATCATGGAAGCCAATCAACATGTAAACTAGTTGTGGTAAAGAAATGTATCACATGATGACAATCTGTTCTATATTATGTAGTACTTCCTTTATTTCAGAATATAACATGAGTTACCTGCTGTAAATAGGCCACAAACTTGCACATGAAGTCTCCAAATATCCAACTGGGAAGAGGATAGAGCGTTGCAGTAAAAGGCACACAGCACACAAGGAACATGATATCAGTGGATGCCAAGTTTGCTGGGGGCACAGAGATGCAAAGACATAAGGAACCATGCTATGAACCAAACATGAATGATTGTAGCATACATTCTGTCACCTAAAAGGGCATTCATTTGGCAAATAAACCGTACAAACTTTAGATACATGGGGCACTCTGGATTACCTTGGCTCATATCTGTTTCAGTGGAACTTCAGTATTATATATTTACAGCTCAACCAAATATTTCTATCAGTCTTAAAGAGAAGTAAAAAAATAAATATTGAATCCCTCCTTTAAAATATACCACCATCTTCTGGTCATAGTTAGAATAGGACTTTTGGATTGGACTTACCATTATTATTATAACTGTACATTAACTGGGTGTATACATAGTAACATAGTAAGTAAGGTTGAAAAAAGACACACGTCCATCAAGTTCAACCTTTTAGTTTTTTTTTTTAATCTGCCTGCTAGTTGATCCAGAGGATGGCAAAAAAAAAACTCCATCTGAAGGCTATCCAATTGCCTCAGAGGGGGAAAAAATTCCTTCCTGACTCCAAAATGGCAATCGGACTAGTCCCTGGATCAACTTGTACTATGATCTATCTTCCATAACCCTGTATTCCCTCACTTGCTAAAAAGCCATCCAACCCCTTCTTAAAGCTATCTAATGTATCAGCCTGTACAACTGATTCAGGGAGAGAATTCCACATCTTCACAGTTCTCTCCGAATATTTAGGTGGAACCTCTTTTCTTCTAATCGGAATGGGTGACCTTGTGTCAGATGGAAAGACCTACTGGTAAATAAAGCATTAGAGAGATTATTATATAATCCCCTTATATATTTATACATAGTTATCATATCGCCCCTTAAGCGCCTCTTCTCCAGTGTGAACATCCCCAATTTGGCCAGTCTTTCCTTATAGCTAAGGTTTTTCATACCTTTTACCAGCTTAGTTGCCCTTCTCTGTACCCTCTCTAATACAATAATGTCCTGTTTGAGTGATGGAGACCAAAACTGTACGGTATATTCTAGATGGGGCCTTACAAGTGCTCTATACAGTGGAAGAATGACCCCTTCTCCCATGACTCTATGCCCCTTTTAATACAGCTCAAGACCTTATTTGCCCTTGATGCTGCTGACTGGCATTACTGTAAAATTTCAAAAGAGGCTGGCACAAGCCTAGACTCACGAAGTAGTAATGCCGGAGTCAGGTTGTAAAATAGTTAAAAAAGCTTAGATTTTATTGTCCATAATTAAAACAGGCCTGATGCATTTTGTGTCTTCCAAGGATACTTACTCATAGGCACGAAATGCGTCAGGCTTGTTTTCTTAATAATGGACAATACAATGTAAGCTTTTTTAACTATTTTACAACCTGACTCCGTCATTACTACTTTGTGGGTCTAGGCTTCTGCCAGCCTCTTTTGAAATTGTCCTGGTGTTTGACTCCCGTTACTGAAGGGGGCGTGTGCACCTGGGCCCAATAGTGATAGCGGTAAGCTCATATAGGACATTTTTTAAATGTAGTAGATACTGGTTAAACTATTGTGTTTACTTCGTATACATTGACCATACAGGTTTACATTCAAAAACAACCAAGAACCTATACAAGATGTATAGAGAGCACTGCCAAAAAGGCTTACATTCTAAACATTAGTATGATGTAGACAGGTATGCTCTTAAACAGTTTGGATTTGCTCTTAATTTTTTATATTATTTTTATTTGTGTTTTTTTAACTATTTAGCTTTTTGTTCAGCAGCTCACAAATTTGGAATTTCAGCATCTTTTTGATTGCTAGGGTCTAATTTACCCCAATAATCAGGCACTGATTATAATAACTGTATGGAAAATGAACAGGAATGAAATGAATGAAAGAATTGCAGCCTCACTGCTTTTTTTTTTTTTTACCTCCTTTTAAAGGTGATGAAGTTGAGGGCCAAATGTAAAAGGGGCAGTATTTGTAAAATGGTTGTCATTTATTCATTTAAGTGTTCAGTGGCTATAAAGGTATTTGTAATTGTAATTGCTGTTGTAAGCAGCTATCTGAATCTTGCTATTTTCTTCATCAGTGGTTCTGACTTTTGAAGCCAGCTGATTAACAGACCAGGGAACAAGGATACAAGGGACTGTAAGCAGTATTGACTGTTGGTGAAATGACCTGCTATATTGTTTTAAAAGTCAGATCCAGGAATGCAGGAAAGGATTGATAAACTGATATGAATTTTAATAAAATGAATACGTTATATATAACTTTCATGACAATAAACATTTTAATGAGTCTGTACTGGAAAGTTGGCTACAAATTAATTTTGTTTCATTAAGGGTTTACATCCCCTTTTAAGTGCAAACTGCTCTAAATAAGATGCAGGGGACATTTTTATTAAAATGATGTTGAGTAAAGTATTTATTTCTGGAGAACAATCTGAAAACAACTCAACTGAAAATGTGTTTGGAAGGTCGAACAACCCCTTTAGGGTGGTGGCAGACGTGGCTACACAGGGAGATTAGTCGCCGAGCGACAAATAACCTCTTCTTCAGGCGACTTATCTCCCCTAAATGTCTTCCCACCAACTAGAATGTAAATTGCCGGCGGGATGGCACTTGGATCTCTTTATATTTCTAATGCCTCACGCGGAAACTTCCAGCGACTTTGGAAAGCCGAAGCGATCCGAGTGCCATCCCACTGGTGATTTACATTCTAGCCGGCAGGAAGGCATTTAGGGAAGACTAGTCGCTTGAAGAAGAGGCTATTTGTCGATGTGCGACTAATCTCCCCGAGTAGCCACGTCTGCCACCACCCTAAAGGGGTTGTTTGCCTTCCAAACACTTTTTCAGTTGAGTTGTTTTCAGATTGTTCTAAAGAAATAAAGACTTTTTTTCAACAACTTTCCATTTTTTTACCAAAATCTAAATTTAAAGTTTAAGGTTCCTGTCTCTGGTGCTTCAGTCTGGCAGCTCAGTAATTCAGGTGCTAAACTATTACAATTTTACAGCATTTAGTTGATACATTTCTTAGCAGCATCTCTGGAGTATTAGTAACTATTGTATCAATTCTAACAGCTGCCTGTAATGAAACTCAGGGATTCTGCTCAGCAGAGACAAATATTAGAAGTATATCAACTAATGTATCATTTAGAACAGTTTGGAGGGTTGGTGACCCCTCCTCCCAGAGCAGCTTTAGAAAGGTGAAAAACTAGACTTACACTTATATTAAAATGGTCACACATAGAAAACAGAAAGTATTTGGAAAAAATCTTTATTTCTGGTGAACTGTCTGAAACCAACTGAACTGAAAAAAGTGTTGGATGGTGAACCCCTTTACTATTAAAGAGGATGATCTGAATAGGACTGTAAAAGGAACAAGGAGAGGGACATTGACCACATACATTAAGGCTGATAAACCTCAAGCCAGAAAGAGCAGCCTGAATCTTCTATGCACAAACACTGTCAATAGTGGTGGGAGGTTACAGTGGGCTGAGGTTAGAAATCACTAATTGTTACTCATATACATGCTGTGACCTATAGAGGGCTATTTTTTGAAAACTTTTTATTTTTATTAGCTATATACTTCTGCACCACCATACCATTCAAATAAGATGAGTAATATGAAACATTTCTCCTGATAGCTGATTTTTGGCTAACAAGTCATTCCTGCTCGTTCAAAGACCTTTTACCTGTGGGGCAGAATCATTTCATTTCAGTATTGATTTAATGCAGTATATTTTGTAATGTTGTTTCATTTATGCTGGAAAACCCAATTTGTACAGATTATATGCCGGTATATTTGTTGAAAAATCACACAATGTATATTGTTCAGATAAACAGGAATGTGGTCCCTTAATGCCTCTCATATAACACAAGGGAAGAGCAAAACTCAGTCCAGACCTCTCAGTTTTGCCTCAATACAAAACACCATGCTTGTATCATTGCTGTTACTGGTCTAGATTATAACAAGCCATTAGTTTAAACAAAGCCCCTCATTAATCTACTGTATACAAAAGATTGTGCTATACACACTTCTGGAACATGATATCCAATCTCAAAGCAAGCTACCTATCATTACCCAGTGTAGTGGGCACCACTGCCTATATATAAGAATTATGTGTAAAGCAGCTGGACTTTCTGAAAATCTTGAAAATGTATTACCAGTCATCCAAGCGGCTTCTTCAATTCAACCAAGTGTTAGGGTGTTTGTAAATGTAATTGCTGCTGAAAGCTATACCAGCCAAGGACGGGTCCGTATTCAACATTTTTGTGGCACTGTATTTGCTGCTACATTTGTAATAACTAGTCCACAGCCTGTCTTCAATCCACCACCAGCACAACTAGAAGCCCTCTCCAAGCTCCCCATTTCTCCCACAGATAACTGCTCTGCTGACTGAGTGTGTCCAAAAATCCACTTTGCATTATAAGTATCCAAAAGTATAAACAGATAGTATAACCAGAATCGCTCTTATGTCTGGGGAAATAAAACTAAGAACAACGCATGCCATATATTTTAGTTCCACCAGCAAGGATAAGGAAGCTGAGAAAGTCCTAACACTAATCTTGACACTGAACCTTATGGAGTATTTGTTCTTTAGAATATATCTCCATCTACTGGCAATTTTAAGAAACTCACCTAAAATATTAAGCTGGCAATTTTGTTGTGGCATATAAAGATGAAACCAAAAATGATTCTCCTTCTCTCTCTTTTGTCTCTTAATTTTGAGTGCCCTGCTGTGTCGATATTGTTTTGCATCCACATGTGAGAACAACATAAATGCACAATGGTTGAACTGAGTGTTTATTTGTTCTGTGTTGAGGACAGGAAGCAAAGAATTATTTTGAAATGTAAAATTAATATCATGTTTTAAAGATCTGGGTCAATTCAGTATGTGATGCTAAAAAAAGCTGTGAAGCTGTATCACAACATGTATTTTGTAAATACACATGCCCTGGCTTCCTCTCTGTACTCATCTCCATTTAAAACTAGACTGCTGTGGCCTGTCTCTGTCTCCTGCTTGTCCTGGCCACTGATAATGTTAATGCAGGTGTATATGATTACTATGTTCACAATGAGCACTATGTGGACATGCCGACGATCTAACATTGCTGTAGGTTCCTGGGAACAGAGAAAGTTATGTCAGTCACATTGAGTTGGAGGTGATGTGATCCTTTAATAAGCTGTAGTATTGCGTTCATTTGGCTTGCTGTAGGGTGCATCAGTTTCACCCCAAGGACATACAAGTAGGTAAAGCTGGCTCCAGATGAAAATGTGCTCTGGGGAAATTAGAATGCAAACTTCACTGGGGTATGTGAATGATTAAAATATCTGTCCATATATTTAGATTTAGAGTTCCATTTCAAATCCAGAGAGGACTGGTGTCTATTTACAGTATGTAAGTAAATACCACTTAATTGTACCACTAGCACCACTTAACTAAGTCTGTGCTGTACATACAGGTATAGGATCCATTATCTGGAAACCCATTATATAGAATGCTCCAAATTATGGGATGTCATCTCCCATAGACTCCAGTTTAATCAAATAATTAAAAATTTTGACATTGATTTCCTTTTCCTCTGTAATAATAAAACAGAATTAAGATACAATTAATCCTTATTGAATCCTATTTTGTTTAATTTATTTTAAAATGATCTTTTAGTAGTCTTATAGAAGGACCCCCTTATCCAGAAAAACCCACGTTACAAGCATTCGAAATAACTGGTCCCATACCTGTATTGTGCACATAAACTAACATTACCAACTAACTGCAGCTGTAATAACACACACACAGCTCCTATTACTGACTAGCTTCTCCCCACTAATTCCAAAGTATTGTATGTACCAATTGTGTGTGATAGCACATACACTCGCATGTACAGTACATATTAACATACAAGCTGTATTTCCAGGAAAACATGGTGATAATATAGCTGAGGGAAAAATTGGACAGTAGTCTTATCTTGCAAGCTGACATTATTACATTATTAGAAGCCCATTGTGCAGACACAGGTATTACAGCAAATTGTACTTACTGGAGAAGAAAGAACAAAACACCTGCATTTATCACAAATGTTATTGGATTATTGCAGCTTTATGTGCTGTGCTGGTCAAAGGAAGGGGCTGATATAGATTTGAAGTTATTGGATATTGCTATGAGTTATATACTTATGAGTTTTATGTTAGCAATTTTACAATTGTTATAGCTGCATACAGCAGCACAATGTTAGTTTAAATCATAAGGCTCATGTCACCCAAAACTGCTCTGTTGTCCCCAATTTACTTTAAAGGAAACTGCTTGGTAGAGTCACTTATCAATCCAAAACTGCTCGGATGCACGTTACCCATGATTTGATGTCCTATGAGAACAAACACAGTTTTTTTGCAAACTAAAAAGAATTCTATAATAGATGAGAAGATAAGGAAAATTTAGGACAATTTCCAGACCCATGTGCAAAGAGCAAAAATGCATGCAAATCGCCATTTTTTTAAAAACCACAATGCAGGGTTTTCAGTTTTCAAAATTCTAGCAAGAGGCATCTGAAAATACCAATTTTGAAACATATTACAATCTTTTGGTATTATGTCATAAAATGCACTAAATTTGTCCAGGTCCAGTAACCTATAGCAACCAATCAGCAGATAGCATATAGTGGTTATCTGTTTAAAAGCAAATATCATATTGGCTTCTATTGGTTACTGTTCCTGGGCAAACTTAGTACCTTATATTACAAATGGGGGTTAGTTGGTAAATTGTGCATGAGTTACATTCAAGTTTGGCTGATGGCAACAGGGATGCAAATTGACACATTCTCAGCGTGCTAAAAAGGCAATTTAATAGTGGAAAGTTATTTGCATTTGTAGGATATGGACTCTCTTGTGTCTTTGCACTATGTACTTTGCACCTTACATCTTATTCAGAAACAGCAAAGCAGACATCCTTTTGGCACAAGGTGCAGGTATAATGTATAAAGGCAAATATTACATTTGTTTAATATTGTCTAAATGCAAGCAACTTTGTAGGCATGTTTACACATATGACTTACATTTGTGTTTGTTAATGAGCCTTTATAACCCCCGTAAATAATATCTCAGTACAATGATATGCTTATGTCAAACTAGAAGTTACCTCGGAGTTTCCTGACCTGTATAAAAACACTCGGCCTTCGGCCTCGTGTTTTTATATGGTCATGAAACTCCGAGGTAACTTATAATATCCTTATATTTTACAAAAGGGGGTACTTTATTCACTATATTACTTCCTGATCTGAAATATTTAACTGTCTGGTAATATATAAAATATACAACTTTAAGCTCCTATAGTCTGAGCACCCGTGTTTGGTATACCCAATGTCCAATTGCTTTTTCTTACCTATATAAAAGTTTGTGGCAGTCCTCATCTGTCTGTGTTTGGAGATGACATAAATAACAAGAGAGTTTCCAATCAGCCCAACCAACATGATCAGGGCAAAGAAAAGAGGCACAAGCCAGGCATCAGTCAAGAATGGTGGGGTTCCAGTCTCAGTCCGGTTCACCAGGGATTCATTGGTCCTGTATACATCCCCCAACATGCTGCTGTTTATAGTCCCCCAGGACAGGTTCAGCATCTCGTCAAGTATTTCTTCTTCGAGAGCCATCAACAGGTATGAGGAAATTTAAATGGATTAAAGAGTAGAAGCTCAGCTGCAGCGTTAATAGAAAAATGCCCTTCTATTTATTTTACAGAGAAACACCCATATTGTAATGCTGCATGTTGAATCAGAGTGAAGATGCTTATTCTTTAAAATAAAAAGAGTTGCAGATGAAATGGTAAAAGCCTTTCCATGTTTAATTCACTTGCTTTGTTTCATTGCTTTGCAGGCGCTTTCCTCTTGATGGTCTTGTTTGTGTAATTCCAGGACTGTGAGAGGTTATGTTCTGCTTCCACAAACAGAGCAGAAGTGCCAGATAACTCTATTCCGTGATTTATAGTGCAAATGGCAACACGTGGAATCTGCAGAGTGAAGAAAAATCCTTGGTGTACAGTTGCCAGGCAGCAAAGCACATCCCAGTTACTGTAATGTTTTCTTTTTTTTTCTGGGGGCTCTGCATGAATAGAACCTTTATTTAAATGCTCATCACACACAAGAGCTTAAAAACAAAGACCAGTTGTATTTACCTATTCCATCATTCCCTAAACTAGTACCCATTACTAAGTTTTCCTGGTGCAATTTACAAAATTATACAAGAGTCCTTATTGGCACCTGATGAGTTGCCCCTGTTGTGTGTGTATTATGAAGGTAGGGATGTTAGATTACAAGCTCCAAGGGGTAGTTCTCTTTTAAGCACTACCTAACATGTTGGCACTGTATAAATAAGGGATCATGGCGTCTGTTTTATGCTCAGGTATATAGGAGCTATTATCTGGAATGTTTGGGAGCAGTTTTAATATGTGAATATTCTCATCATATTCTTTCATGTTAAGGTTGTATTCCAAGAACTTGTGCAATGTTTTAAATGTGTTGGTGTTTTTCAATGATTTTAATTACTTTCAGGTTCCTAGGGTTACTGAGACCTGAGATCAACCAAACCAAAACCTGGGATAGAGCAGAAGAATACAGGGCTACCTATATGCGTTGTGTCTATAAGTGATCAATGATTGGAGTTGAAATGCACACTACTGAACTGAAGGTTGGCCATGACCATGTCCCACTTACAAGCCTCCACTTTCCTTATAGGTTCAAGCTGCAGTCATTAGCCTGCAATTCACTAGGAGCAGATAACATATAAATATTGTTCTTTTTTCTAAATAATACAGGATTGGACAATAGGGTGATATATGTCTTTAGACAAAGAAGAATTAACATTCTAAAATCATGGGTAATAGTGCTTAGCAGAAAAGTACCATTTATGTTTTTTGTACTCTCTACACTTTCATTAACCCATTTCCCGGACTTACACATAAAAGACATTCAATACTTGTGTGAGTACAATCAAAAAAGATTTATAATAGAATGTCATTGAAACCTTTGAATGAATGGCAAAATAATAGTCTAATTAAACCTATTTAATGCTAAAAAACACATTATATTCTATGCAAAAGATTACTTTCACAAAAAAAGATCACTTTCAAATGATTTAACTGTAATTATAATTTGAATACGTGAGTCATACTGTAAGTATTTGCTCTGAGCAGCTGAATGGCTTAAATGGGCCATTGGTTTAAAATAATCAATATAAACAGACAGTGTACCTTTCACATATATAATGTGTATATATTTATATAATATATATCAATATATAGCACAGCAACAGAGAAGAGCTAACATTTAATGGATGAAATAATATATAATGTACTATAGGTATGGGATTCATTATCTGGAAAGCCATTATCCAGAAAGCTCTAAATTACTGGAAGGACGTCTCCCGCAGACCTTTTATCCAAATAATCCACATTTTTATATGTGATTTCTTTTTTCTCTGTAATAATAAAACAGTACCTTGTACTTGATCCAAACTAAATTATAATTAATCCTTATTGAAGGCAAAGCCAGCCTATTGGGTTTATTTAATGTATAAATTATTTTGCAGCAAACTTAAGGTATGAAGATCCAAATTACCGAAAAAGACCCATTATCAGGAAAACCCAAGGTCCTGTGCATTATGGATAACAGGTCCCATACCTCAATAACCAATTGGCAGGATATTTTTGCAGAATGGCATTAATTACATTGTTATATATTTGATTAGAGCAGATCTACCAAAGCTTCCAGGTATGGCCAGCAATTGTAGGCAGAATATGCTTTTTAGGGCCAGTGTCATCTTCTTTTCATTAAAGTGAAACAAGTAACTGCACCAGTAGAGGCATTCATCAGCCCAAAAACGGTTCTAGTGCATGTCAGAACTTGCATATCCCTATAAAGAATGATCTGCCTTGTAGAGTGGCACAGATATTCATGAGAAAAAGAAAATTGGGATGCCAATCAGACATGTAGGCCCATGTACACATGCACCTGCATGACAATGAATTCATTTTCTCGTAAATAACTATATTTATGCCCAAGGTTGCATGGGAAAAATTGTTCCTATTTAACGAACGCATCATAATTTAATTGTTTTAATAGCTTTGTTTGTGCTGTCTGGTTAGTAATTCTATTAAAATGAGGGATTTAGTCTGCCTTTGTTATGGAACTATTCCTGTCAATTACATTCCTCTTATAGGATAATTAAAGACTCAGTTAAACGTTATTACAGTGAGTAAACTTTCTTAAGGGTTAACAAAAAATCTCAAGCAAATGACTTTTGATGCAAGCAAGTTACTCTAGCTTTGATGGCAATTGCTGAGATGGAGCAAAAGATTCTATTGTTCTGATGTGACTAATTCCCTTTAATTTAATAATTCTGCATAATCCCCCAAGATTAGGGATGTAGCGAACCGCCGTTTTGGTGTTCGCGAACGCCGTTCGCGAACACCGGCAAAAAATGCGAACGGTTCGCGAACCGTTCGCGAGCTTCGAACACCCGCAAAATCGTTCGATTCGAACGTTCGAAGGATTTTTCGTTCGATTCGAACGTTTGAAGGATTTTCATCGTTCGATCGAAGGATTTTCATTCGAATCGAACGGTCGAGGGATTTTAATCGTTCGAACGAATGGAAATCGTTCGAACGAATGGAAATCGTTCGATTTTAGCGGTCGAATGGTCGCGAACTCAAATTGCGAACGTTCCCAAACGTTCGCGAACATTAGGCGGACGCGAACGGTCGAAGTTCGCGCGAACAAGTTCGCAGGCGAACTGTTCGCTACATCCCTACCCAAGATTCATTGCCCAACGCACTGCAGGCCTCTCACTACTCAGAGGCACTGGCATCTAGTCCTTGCTAAATGCAATTTGGTTCAAAGCAAGAGTGCAGTGCTGGTAGGAATAATGTTTAAAGTAAGAACATAGCTTCCTAGAACCTTGAATCCCTTTGTGCCCTTGGCATAAGTGTTCTGAAAGACTTGTAGGCAAAGTGGTGCCAACAGATGCCCCTGCATCCCCAGCCTTTGCCTCTATTCTGTGTGCAGTGCCAAGATCAAATTCCATCAGGGAAAGGTGCATTTTTTTTAAAGAAGCTGTTCATTCTGTAATTAGAATGGATCTGTTATAAATATGATGTTACTATAGACTCACAACTTGATTAAATCTAAATTTTACAGACATGTCAATTAAATAGCACAACAAAGATGCAAAATGGTGATGGGCACTCAAAGGCCACTCAAATGTAGTAAAAAAATAATCTCTGTAGCCTTACACAATTCATGGTCCAAAAGCACGTAATCATAGGCCTATGGTTAAGTGCTTTTTGAGTACGAAATGTGTAAGGCTACAAAGAGTTCCTTACATAAAGGATTTTCTTTTTTATTTCTTTTATTTGGCCTTTGTTGATCCTTTGAGTGGCCACCATCATTTTGTATCTTTATGGGTTTCTGATTTCCTGGTCAAGGGTCTGGGGCTGATGCAGTGTTTTTAACAAAAGAATCCTTTTTTGGGTCATGTTGTAGATATCTGTTACTGTAGATATCTGTTACTGTAGATATCTGCTTCTTCTCTCAGCAGATGTCCAAAAATAGAATGTTTTGCTATACAATTCAATTACATGGGGGAAATAACTAAACAAAAGCAGGAGGGACCAAAAGTTTTTTATTTAATTATTAATCAAATGTGTCTACAAATCTTCTGTTCCAGAATGGAGTGATTAGGCTATGGGGACTAAAAAGAAAAATAATACAAAAATAGCATACATATGAATTATGTTAGGGGGTCATTTAGAGAGTATTATGTGGATAATTGTCTCACAATAATCTAAAGTTCTTATTCATTCAAGTTACTTTTTATATACCTCATGTTATTCATAATTCAGCCAGTTGCAGAGTGACAACACAAAAACATTATTTCAGTTGAATAACCACACATCATGCCATTGTATTCCCACACCATGCTAATTCTGTATGGTAGTAGTATAGCAACTTGTTATCATCTTTTATTAAATATCACTCCCTACTCGCTATACTGATGTGTTCTTTTTTATCTTCTTTTTCTTATTCACTATTTGAGTCACTAAAGTAAATATCAGCACCTAGGACGTGTAGGCTTTTCTGTTCTTTTATTCATGATCTCTAACTTGCTCTTCTCCCAAGCTGCCATGATCTTGGCATTTACTTAGTGAATTGTTTGTGCTCTGTGATCGCGTAAATGTGATTACTTAACTAGAAAAACACGACTTAGCCTTTAAATGCTGAAATACACAGTTGCTTTTTCATTGCCAAACTGATAAATTAGCTACTACAAAATAAAGAACGAATTGCTGGCTTCTAATCTCTAGTGGACCAACTTGACAATAAATTTGTGTGCTTGCTACTCCTAATCACTTTAACCAATTTAGACAAATCGAGTAATCGAGGTAATCCTCACCGCATGGAACAGGATGGCCTGGGTGTCCAAACCCCAGGCCCTTCACTTGCAACGAAAGCGATTCTACTTCAAATATACAGCTTAGCTTGGCACTCACCACGTATGTCTGATGGCCCGGGTGCCGTGCCCCGAACCTGTAGCTTAGGCGAAACCAATCCTCAATAATGAATATGCACGCACTCCTGCAGCCGTGACAATTGAGGTAAAAAGTGTAGCTTTATTTCTTCATGTTAAAAGCAGCGTCCTAACGCGTTTCGTATCAAAAGATACGTAATCATAGGCACATATGCCTATGATTACGTATCTTTTGATACGAAACGCGTTAGGACGCTGCTTTTAACATGAAGAAATAAAGCTACACTTTTTACCTCAATTGTCACGGCTGCAGGAGTGCGTGCATATTCATTTTTGAGGACTACAAAATAAAGTACATTCTTGCTCTACCGAGAGGAAAGTATTTGGAGAGAATTAGCTATAAAAATGTTCCAAATGGTTTAAACCTCAGAACTCTACATGGTTTTGCTAACAAACACATGGAAAAAAAGATTAGAAAACTATCTTGGAATAAGGAAGGATTTTCCCCCTCTGAGGCAAATTGGAGGGGCTTCAGAGGGTTTTTTTTTGCTTTCCTTTGGATCAACTAGCAGTTAGGCAGGTTTTATATAGATAGAAAATTTTGAATTCCATAGACATGGGTTTTTTCAATCGAACTTACTATGTTACTGTTAATTATTTTCAGAATATATGAGTGGTAGTTTTCACCAAGCTAACTCTAATTAGGGCATTATGAATTAGAATAGAATGTTAAGAATTCTTATTCCTTCTTTAAGCAGATACAGTAGAACCCACATTTTACATCCACTGATTTTAAGTTTTCCCTCATTTTACATTGTTGTTTTGTGGTCCCTCCTATATATTGTGCACAATACATTTCCCTGATTTTACATTTTCCTGGATTTTATATAATTTTTTTCTGGTCCCCTGAAAAACGTAAAATGGGGGTTCTACTGTAACTATGCACCCACAGGGAGAAAGCTGTTCAAAATAAGCTGGAACGCAAGCAAAACTGTGTACAGGTATGGGACACATTATCCAGAAACTATGAATAATTGTATCACTTTTTTACTATTCAAAAACAGTATTTCACATGTTGCTTATATGTTTACCCCATGATGTTTTCTAAGTAAGCAGTAGAAGGATGTGGCTCTTGCCAGTGACCCATGTTGTTGATGAATGGCATTGTTAAACCAGATTTTCTGTTATGCCAGTGGTGGTTAAATAGAATGGAAGGTCTCTTTATCTAAACAGCATGGAAACTGCTGGAAACTATGAGTCTCTGCAATAGAAATTGGGTGGGCTATTCAACCAATTTTTGTAAACATCATTAAATGTTTTTCTTCTGTGGTCTTGTGCTGTAAATACATGTGAAACAGAATTTGTTAATATAATAATTACCAGTTGTTTAAAATGTGTCTTTTTCATAATCCTAAAATATTTCTTGATTGTGAATGGATGTTTTTAACATCACTATATTTATTATCGCTAGATTATAATTACTAAATTAGTACACAAGACAGTTCTATTTTTCTACTCATGTCCTGTGTGCACAGACAGTGTGTACTGTAGAACATTGCCCGCATCTGTTCTAGAATAAATAGTCCTCTTTTGCATAGCCAAGGTCCTGTCTTATATTTACTATAAATATCACTTTGTACAAAGTGTGATATTCAGCTGCAATTAACATATATTGCTTTATTTCTCTGGACTTCTAGATTTGTAGATTTTTTTGGAAACCCCTCAATTATGAGTAAAATGACATTCTTACTGTTCATTTACCTTGCCATCTTCATCAGCATCAGAGCTAACCAGAAGCTATAACATTGTGTGCTGTGGAGCATTGGTGGTTTGGTTGACTAGGAGGATGTAATGAAATTGTGGCCAGCTATTGGGAATCTGGATCCTTCTAGAGAACATTTTGAGCATGTTTTGCATATTTTGCATTTTCATTAAAAAGACTTGCTTGCTACAGATGATAAATCCGCAGAACATTCCACCTAAATTATGTTTTTTAAAACTGGCCCCTTGTTTCTGTGTAGGGGAGCAGAATAATGGCCAGCTTCTGGGATATGATAGCTCTAGTAGCAAAAGACAAAAGCAGACAGGTGTCTTCAAAGCCTTTATTTGAAGGGCTTCATCTCAGACAAGAATACAGTTCAGCAAAGTTTCAGGCTTACACCAGCCTTTCCTCAAGCTACTGATTGCACATAAGTGAACACATTTTATACAATTTGGTATAGCGCCATCTATTGGCTACTTAGCACTTAAATACAAACAGGTGAAGTACCATATAATACATCAGTCACAATGTTACAAAGTGTCGTTATATACATTTCAACATCTTATAATTGTTCTCTTCCTTAATGTGGTGGAAGCATGTCCATGCTTCCTACACCAGTCCAGTATTTTAATGTCTGAAAAATATAAAAACAATTTAAAATCTTTTAAAAAGGAATTTACCGAAAGATTCCCTATTTAAACCTGACGGTGAAAGGGTCCCCAATAATCTTATCCATCTCACCTCTTTTTTTAAGAACTCTTTAACTCTATCACCTCGACGGTGCATCTTAGGGACTCCATCTACCTGCTTCCTACACCAGTCCAGTATTTTAATGTCTGAAAAATATAAAAACAATTTAAAATCTATTAAGAGAACAACGATCCCAGATAGAAGCTCCTGATAGGGGCCAAAAAGATAGACATAGGTTAAACGAAGGAAAAAGCTTGGCTTTTGTGTCCAAATATAATTCGGTGAGTCCACATATTTCGAAAATTTTGCATAAACATTGGGGATTACTTAAGGATGGTATACCTGGGGTTCAGGAGTTTCAAATACCACCTATGATGTCTTATATGAGAAATAAAACCCTGGGTTCTTTTTTTTTGGTCAAATTTGACATAGGCAGTAGCGGCAAGATACAACAACTGTTTAGACCAGAGAAACAGGGGACTTTTCCGTGTTTGACATGTAACTGTTGCTCAAATTGTCAGCGGGTTGATGTTATCCTTCATTCACATAAGGGCACCCCCATTAAAATCAAGGGCCACTTTACCTGCTACTCCTCCTTTGTCATTTATGTGATTAAATGCCCATGTGGTCTTCAATATGTGGGGCAAACCACCCGTATGGTGAAGGAACGCATACGTGAACATAAATCAGCCATTAGGACAAAGAAGCAGGAGCAGGCAGTTGCATGTCACTTTTTGGAAAAGGGACACGGTATACACCAATTAAAATTTCAAGTTGTAGATGGAGTCCCTAAGATGCACCGTCGAGGAGATAGAGTTAAAGAGTTGTTAAAAAAAGAGGTGAGATGGATAAGATCATTGGGGACCCTTTCACCGTCAGGTTTAAATAGGGAATATGAATTACACAAAATCTTTCAGTAAACTCCTTTTTAATAGATTTTAAATTGTTTTTATATTTTTCAGTCATTAAAATACTGGACTGGTGTAGGAAGCATGGACATGCTTCCACCACATTAAGGAAGAGAACAATTATAAGATGTTGAAATGTATATAACAACACTTTGTAACATTGTGACTGATGTATTAGATGGTACTTCACCTGTTTGTATTTAAGTACTAAGTAGCCAATAGATGGCACTATACCAAATTGTATAAAATGTGTTCACTTGTGCAATCAGTAGCTTGAGGAAAGGCTGGTGTAAGCCTGAAACGTTGCTGAGCTGTATTTCTGTCTGAGATGAATCCCTTCAAATAAAGGCTTTTTAAGAAAAATACTTTGGATGGTGCTGTCTATATATAAAAGTTGCAAAATTTCGGCTGGAAGTGGCTGCCTGAGACGTGCACCTGATTGACACACTAACTTGTTGGTGAGTGCTGACTTATCTACTGTGTTGTTTCTAGAGCACAGCAGAAGTGCTCTCTGCACAAGCAGCCCTTTTGTGCTCTTGAACTTGTGCAACAGGGTCATGTACTGTAAATATCACCTTTTCTTTTCCATGACATACTACCAAGAACTAGTGTAAAGCTTAGAGCCAGCAGAACAGACTCTTAAAATGCTATCTGTTAAAAAGAGGTCATATTGCAAATGTGGTTCACTGTACACAGGCCTGTATTGTCTGGTGATTCATCCACATCTGATCAAGTAGAAGTTACTGACCTGTTTATGGTGCCAAAATGACAACCCCTGAGTGGTGAGCTGGATGATCGTTCTGGTGGGCGCACACTGTATGCAGACACAAAGGTCAGCGAGATTGGACCCATCAGCTGTGTGCTAATTGGGATAAGATCTGATCACTGGCAACTGTGTGAATCTTTGCATTTACTTTATAACTATCATACACCATTAAACAGGCCCTTGTTTGTGTTTAGCTTTTAGGGAGTTCCAGGCACATGTAATCCCCCTTACATGTGCAATATTGTGTACTGTATATTTTTATATGATTCAGAATAATATTCAATATTGTCCATTTTGTGGAACAGCAAAAAATATGGTATATATACAGTTGTCTCCTCATATGTTCCTGTTTTTCTCATCCTTGTCTGGTAAACAGTATGACCTTTACTCAGTAATTGTCTGTTTTGCTCAGTAAATTGCTTCTGCAATAGAACTCCTTTCATTTTCTGACATAAAATTGCTTATGCTATGCACTTCTATTGAATCATGTTATTCCTGTATGTATCATTTGCAACCGGGGTACACAAAGGCATTCTTTTGTGCAGTTTTTTTCTAACCCAGTGTATGCACCAGGCTTACTTGTAACCACTTGCCCCAGTGTAAATCATTTTATGCCGTGTGTGCATCTTCTTAATGCCCTGCAATTTGTTTTGCCTTCAGATTTCACAGCATGTAGACACATTCTCCATCCAAGTCAATGCAATGCAGTGCTTATATCTATATCTGACCCTGATTTAAAGGGCAATTATTCTCTCATTATTATGTGTAATTAAGGTTACTATGGTTACTGAGCTGACATGGATATATGCATACTTTTAAATTAATGTCTAGCAAATACAAATAGAATTCTATTGTTTTGGCATTTTTTTTTCTTTAATGTGCCAACTGAAGTATAGTACAAAAATTTATGTGAATTTTTGGGAAATGTCGATTTTTTTCATGCAGGGAAAATCAATACCTCAATTCGTTATTTTCTTGTCTGAAAATCAAAAGTTTACCTAAAAAATAAGGTTAGAGATGGGCATGTTCTAAGCAATCTTTCAGCTGGTATTCATTTTTCATTTGTATTTTTTTTTTTTGTAAATGATTTTTTGTTTTCCAATTCTCTGCCCCCATGCTGACAATGAACAAGTATAAACAATGTCACAACAAAAGCCTTGTGCACCACAACCAACTTCTGCTTCAGCAGTGACAACACACTGTGATAGATATCAATCTGGACAACTCACAATCTCCACCCAAATGAGAAGCACATTCCTATTCTTTTCTCCAGAGTGATTTTGCATTTACTTCTGCAAAGGACAGATACTGTAATGTCTAAAGAACTACATCCAGGTTGTACTGGCCTTAAGAAACAAAGGATCTCTGGAATCTTAAATACATATCATAAGAGGAAATTATTTTAACATTAGCATTATTTCAAATACCCTGAACATCCACTATGAATATATGATGTGCTAAAGAAGTGTAATCAGCCCACAATAAATAAGATAGCAGAGCATGCCATGTAATATTGCAGTCCTATGTGTACTTGCAGTGAAATATTGATTAAGGGTAAAAGCTTGTGTGTTTGATACAATATTATTAATAAAATCATTATAAATAAAATGATTTACAATGATTATTATTACTAATGAATTATTAATAATAATAATAATAATAATAATAATAATAATAATAATAATAATAATAATAATAATAATAATAATTACAATAATAATAATTACAATAATAATAAAAATTACAATAAAATTAAATGAAATATCTTTAGAGGGAACACTTTTCTAATCTAGTCCATTCTGTTTATGGCGAGGGAGAAAGGCCTGTTTGTTTACCACCATCAGATTCTGTCATGTACATGTGCATGGTACAAAGAAGTAAAGGAAAACATTATCCTGCCATGGTTTACAACATAGGTTTTTGTAAACTAAAGAGATCATAAACAAGACCTTTGGCTATCTCTTTCATGTCAAATTAAAGCTCTGAAATTACCAAACACACTGTAAACGTCTTCATTACAGAAGTTATATCTTACAGAATAGATTACACACCTTAATGCCAAGCATTTCTTGCCTTCATGCCTGTGTAGAATAGACATTACAGAACTAAGAAGATACAGTCTGCAGTAGATGAAAGGGTGCAAAGATCAGTGTAAATCTTATAAAAGGAGAGGTCTGAGACATGAGTTCCTTAGATCAGATAAATCACAATGTACCTGGGCAGTGTAAACCAAAGTCATGTTATTTAATATATAACATAAACAATAAATAGCCTTATTTACCAAAAAATGAAAAAAGGTGAAAAGTATAAATTATCGGTGCAAATCTTTGCAACTTACCCCAATCGCTGAGGCACAATTCTTTGCACTCCTAGTTCAGCAGTAATGCATACAGAACAGGAGGCATTCTCTGAAAGGCACCCTGGGTTTTATATCATTCAAAACGAAGTGGGAGTATTGGGGGAGAAAATGCATTAGGGTGCCCTGAACTTTGCAAGCATTAAAAGAAAGCTAAACCCTTAGAATCTCTATAACAGTAATGATTCAGACCTTCAAAGTTCTGCACAGAAGCTCCCCAACATGGTTCCCAAGCGTCAGTGGCATGCACATGCTAGGTGTGCTGAGAAGACACAAGTGTTGGATGGCTCATCAAAGTACAAGTTGATTCAGGGACTGGGACTCCACCTTGGAGTCAGGAAGGATTATTTTCCCCCCCTCTAAGGCAAATTGGAGAGGCTTCAGGAGGGTTTTTCTTTGCCTTCGTCTGGATCAACTATCAATTAGGCAGGTTATATATAAACATAAAAGTTTGAACTTGATGGAGTGTCTTTTTGCAACGTAACTTACTATGTTAGTATGTTAGGAGCTCCCTATCATGAATTTTGTTCGGAGTGTCAGTGGCACGCACATGCTCAGTGTGCTCTGGGCAGCTTTTGAGAAACTAAGCTAAGAGAGCATCACAAACCATCAAGCAGAAAATTTGTCATATAACCTGATGCTACAGGGTTGATAATTAAATTCTGATGTAGAATGCACTGTTTTCTGGGCTGCCATATAGTATGAGTTGGTCCCTAAGTTCAGTAACTGACAGCAGAAGCATATTTTGTGAATTAGAAAAGAAGAGGGGACTTGGGGAGCTACAGTGGCATCTTCAGAGGCACAGATGTTTACTACTAAAGGGCTGTGGTTGCCTTGGACTTGTACAGAGTTTGAAAAAATAATGTGCAGCCTTTCTAAGTTACTTCTTTCTTAAGCTTTAGCTCTGCCACTAAATTGATGTGGCGGAGATCTATAAATGGGGAATCTTGACGAATAAACAGCAGATATAATTGTATCACAGTTATAATTTTCTTATAAAACTATCCTACTGTAAATGTTTCCATTTAGTCTCTTATTTAAACCTAGTTATGCAACACTGAACTATAGTAAGTACTGAACTATGGTAGTAAGCATAATTAAGATCTCAGTTGAGTGGAGTTATTTGTACTGTTTAAAGGTCAAACAGTACAAATAACTCCACTCAACTGAGATCTTAATTATGCTTACCACCAGGCCAAAAAAATGGATAGGTGATCATAGGTGAATTATAATTGCTAATGAATCCTTATGTGTCATGCAGAATGTTTTACTGCATAAAAAATGGCTGCCATTTGTTAAAATAACCCAATGTTTGTTGTATTTGTTATTTAAATAAAATATAAACAGATGCAGCAAAATGTGAATAAATGGGAAATTCTTCATTGCTGTGTGATTTTCTTGCTTTCATTCAATTTGTTGTTATGTGCTGTATTCTGGGCTGGTTCATACCTGTATTATCTTGACTTACACTATATAATTTGAAACATGCTGTGGGCTCATCTTTATTTATTAGGTAAGTGCACTGTACAGTGTGTGACAATATCCTTCCCAGTGAGGATACCAATTTAATTCTGAGCTGTCATACTGGTGCACAATCTTTAATAATGCCTGTCCTCCTCAGATTCAAATATTGTTAGTCAAGATGCGTTACTTGTGCAATCATGTGAAACTAGGCACATGTACACTCATGATATGCTGCTCCAAAGGGATGTCATCTGTCAGCCGTCGGTTGGGCACAACTGTGAAGTGTTGTGATGTGCAGATAGATAGGGGTAGAGAAAGACAAAGGAAAATAGGTTTAAAGCTCAGTCAGCTGTTTGCTGGGATAATAAGGAATGAGAAATGACCAAGTTGCAAGAGGTGACAGGTCTGACAACATTAAGCTTTGCTAATCAAATTATGATCAAATTAAATAAAATTTAGCTTACGCTGCTGCAGCAGGCAGTCTTCTACAATATTATGAATATATGGTTGGCCTGTTTAGACATTATACACATTTTCTATGACAATATACCTAAGACTTGAACCCTTACTAAACATATTCCTACACTGCATGATGTGCATTTTTCTGCAGAATGTGCAAATTTTGTTTTGTTTCTATCTGGCAATGCATAGCATAGTTTGTGTGCATGGTATCCTTGAGAGCTTAGGGACAGGAGGGGAAAAGTAGAACATTTCTTACTTCCTTGTTTTGTGATAAAATCTTATGTGATTTCCCTTTCTGCAACTAATTTGCCTATGCAAATTAGGATTTGAATTCAGTTCGGCCAGGCATGAGGAATCGCCTGAATCCGGATTCCACTGAAAAAGTCAGAATCCTGGCCAAATGGGATTCGGTGCATCCCTATTAAAGAAATCCAATAGGCTAGTTTTGCTTTCAATAATGATTAATTATATCTTAGTTATATATGTAAAATACTTTCCCGAATACCTTACAGGTAAAATGCAGTTTATATACTGTATACACATACTGTACATACGTCCATGCACATATTGATAAACATAGAATAGATTTTACAAATAGTTTAAAAACAAGGCCTCTGATATATATTATCTAAAAAGATACAGTCACATGAAAAAGTTTGGGAACCCCTGTCAGCCTGCATAATAATTCACTCCACTTTCAACAAAAAAGATAACAGTGGTATATCTTTCATTTCCCAGGAACATCTAAGTACTGGGGTGTTTTCTGAACAATGATTTTTAGTGAAGCAGAATTCAGTTGTATGAAATTAAATCGAATGTGAAAAACTGGTTGTACAAAAATTTGGGTAACCTTGTAATTTTGCTAATTTGAATGCATGTAACTGCTTAATACTGATTACTGGCAACACCAAATTTGCACAAAGAACCTCAGTATGGCAGGTTGATGAGAAAGAAGCCCTTTCTGCACTCAGGCCACAAAAAGAATCGCTTGTTGTATACAAAAGCTCATTTAGACAAGCCACAGTCATTTTGGAACAAAGTGCTTTGGACTGATGAGATAAAAATTTAGTTATTTGGTCATTACAAAACCAATTTGCCTGGAGGAAGAAGAACACCACATTCCAAGAAAAACATCTGCTACCTACTGTCAAATTTGGTGGAGGTTCCATCATGCTGTGGGGCTGTGTGGCTAGTTCAGTGACTGGGGCCCTTGTTAAAGTCGAGGGTCGGATGAATTTAACACAATATCAACAAATTCTTCAGGATAATGTTCAAGCATCAGTCACAAAGTTGAAGGGGTTGGATATTCCAACAAGACAATGACCCTAAAAACACTTCGAAATCTACAAAGACATTTATGCAGAGGGAGAAGTACAATATTCTGGAATGGCCATCACAGTCCCCCGACTTGAATATCATGGAAAATCTATGGGATGAGTTGATGCAGGCTGTCCATGCTCGGCAGCCATCAAATTAACTGAACTGGAGAGATTTTATATGGACAAATGGTCAAAAATACCACCATCCAGAATCCAAACACTCATCAAAGGCTATAGGAGGCGTCTACAGTTTATTATATTTGCAAAAGGAGGCTCAACTAAGTATTGATGTAATATCTCTGTTGGTGTGCCCAAATTCATATCTAATTTTGTTATGATGCATATTGCATATTTTCTGTTAATCCAATAAACGTTATGTCACTGTTGAAATACTACTGTTTCAATAAGGCATGTTATATATTAAAAGGAAGTTGCTACTTTGAAAGCTCAGCCAATGATAAACAAAACTCCAAAGAATTAAAAGGGGTTCCCAAACTTTTTCATATGACTGTATTATATTTACATTCTTTATATATATATATATATATATATATATATATATATATATATATATACACCTATATCTCTAATTCTACAGTTAATCTTAAATTTAAACATTTTGTAGAAACACAAAATAACATTAAAGAATTAAGAAATTCAAAGATCCGTGTTTATGCAAAGGAGAATGGTATGCAACATTTTTCATATACAATACGTCTCTCTCATTTGTAAATTTTTCTATCCTCTTTATGGCACTTAGACTCCAGTGACTTCTACGGCTGCCGAGCAATGGGAGGCTTGAGGTCGCTGTATTCATATTTGTAACTCTCTAACTACTTATCAGCTCAATGGAATTAATTGCTTGAGAGTAATAACAAAAGATAATGCTAATAGGAGCATAGGGATCTGTTTATTTATCAAATTTTCAGGACAACGCTTGTCTTATCAGCACTTAGGGAATAGGAATAATCGTAATTACAATTTTCATGGTTTTTCACTTGAACAGCTTTGCTGTTTTGCATAAATTACTGAAAAAAGTTTGAATGATAATACAATGCACAAAGAAGAGGCAGCATAGGGATGCAAATTAAAGGTTTTGTATTAAATGTACATGCAGCAGAGCATGTGCTAAAGGGACATTAGACCTTGAAACTCAGAAGAACTCTACTGCTGCCTTAGGTTTAAGGCACCAGTCTTCTCTAGTAATATTGCATCAATTATTCACTGCAAGAAAGGTTATTATGGTGTAGGTGGAGGGATCGAGATAGACTTTATATGGGTCATATAACTCCATTTTCTCTTGACAGTTGGAGACCTGTGTATGGATGATCCATACTGGTGAGAGGGAAACTGGTAGAAACTGATTCAATTTACAGTATTATGAAAGTTGTGGTCAGTTAAAGGGGGCACATATATTTTTCCAAAATAGCATGCTTCTACCATTTATTTACAGGTTATTATTTATAGCAAAAATGAATTGGCACAATGTGGATTACACACAGATAAATAATGTTCCTTTTTGCAGGATAACCTATTTCAGAGTTGCAAATTATAATTCTTTTAAATTCTTATTAAAGGGGCAGTATTCACCGGTTTCCAGAATGAGCAAAATAAATAAAACACATACTGAAAATGCATTCTGCCTATTATTTAAAAAAAAAAATACATATTGTTATTATAAAATAGTAACCGAGAATGATTTTGCTTTACCATTTATTATACGAGTTAGTGTAATTAGAGATAACGAGCTCTGTATAAACAACCCATCTCTTCACCTTTTGTTGTGACTGTTTTGGCAAGGAATTATCTTTGCAGTGGTAATCTCATCATATAGCTCTCAATGACTAATCATAAAATAAGGGGGGTGTATGTTCTAAGCAACAGTTGTATTTGGGCACAGGATAAGCATGTGCTTTGGCCACATCAGCAAACACAATGAAACTGCTTATATCAATAAAAATTAAACACTGGTTCTAAACTGTATCTCCAGAAGTAAAATAATGAATTATCTATTTAAGAAAAGAATATAATATAAACTTCTGATAGGTAAAGTATTTTTTCAGGTCATGGAGCTGTAGGAAAGGAAGAAGAAGAAAATTAAGACAGTAATATCTATTTGGGAATAGATAATAATAAAACATAAGTTTTATTAACTCAAAAATATAAATCTAAACTATTTAAAAACACCCTTTTCATTATTTTAGGCTGTTAGTTTAATGGTATAAATAAGGACCTATAATCCCACCACTATGTTAGAGATAAAGACACTGCTGGTAGAGTTGCAGTAATGTGAAGCATAAGGTGGACTAAAGTGAGGACAGAAGTCTAGCAGTGGAGCCTAAGATGAAGAGAATAGGCCACAGAAGGAGCAGCGGTATTTGGAAGCAAATATACCACAGGTGGAACTGTCACAGATAAAAGGGAGGATGCTGCAGATGCAATTGCAGAAATCTGAAGCAGGCCACACAAGATGCTATGATTGTTTGAAAAGAAAAATAAATGGGTGCTTCAGGAGCTTCTCAGCACTCTATTTGGAAACATGATTCTATAATAAACCTTGATTTTTTTGCCTTGAAAAAAAGCAGAAACATGAATTAGCTTTATCTAGTGAACAGCGAAATTTTCATGCTCATTCTGTAAATTATACCTTTAAATTTTAAGAATACATAAAGAGACAGAGAGATTATAGGGTTAATTTATGCATTATGCATGTAAGTTTTGGCCAAAGCTGAAACTATTGATCCAGTCTGCCAGAAGTAATGCCTGCCCCACTTTGCAAAATGTTGCCTGCAACTTTTATGCAATTCACAAAAACACTCAGGGGCCCATTTACTTAGTTCGAGTGAAGGAATAGAATAAAAAAAACTTCGA
This sequence comes from Xenopus laevis, assembly GCF_017654675.1. Lineage (NCBI taxonomy): Eukaryota > Metazoa > Chordata > Amphibia > Anura > Pipidae > Xenopus > Xenopus laevis. The sequence goes on from NC_054377.1 coordinate 85,058,652, forward strand.
ATTTCGAATGTTTTTTTTGGCTACTTCGACCATCGAATTGGCTACTTCGACCTTCGACTACGACTTCGAAACGAACGATTCGAACTAAAAATCGTTTGACTATTCGACCATTCGATAGTCGAAGTACTGTCTCTTTAAAAAAAACTTCAACCCCCTACTTCGCCACCTAAAACCTACCGAGGTGCAATGTTAGCCTATGGGGAAGGTCCCCATAGGCTTTCTAACTATTTTTAGGTCGAAGAAAAATCGTTCGATTGATGGATTAAAATGATTTTCCGTTCGATCATTCGGTCAAACTATTTACGCTAAATCCTTCGACTTCGATATTAATTAACCCTCGATATTCGACCCTATGCAAATCTGCCCCTCAATGTCATTACATCTATTTATGGGCATTATGTAAAATTTCACTGATTGAAACTTATCATGTGCCCACAATTCCGAGCTGGATTCTGGGGAAAAAGCATGATGATTTGCATCCAAAATTTATACTATGTTCACAGCACTATATTTGTAAATACCCATTATTATTATTATCACATACTGATTCAGACAAACACACACAATCTCTTTTATGCATCTTGCTGCTTCTCCCTTTGGCTCACAACATATAACATCATATCTATTTCTATAATGACCAACCAATCAGGGACAACTTCCTGCAGACTGAACATCCTGTAATTAAAACCAATGGAAGCAAGCCTTCTGCATCCAATGTGAGGGAGCTATTGATACTGTATCTATGAGTAAGAGCAGGAAACTTCTCCAGGACATACCAGCTGTATGAAAGGCCCATTTGGACAGGATGTTTAATTGCAATCTTCTGTATGGGCTGTACCCTTTTGCCTGAAAGTATATTCTCTTTCCTGAAACCAGTTGCTTTAAATAAAGATATCCTCAACCACTCATACCCTGTTCTACCATATGTGTTATCTACTTTAGTCCATAATAATGTTTATGTCTAAACCACATTGTAACATTATGTTTTTCTTATCAAGCCTCCCATCACTCATTTATTGCTTTTACTCACTCACTCTTATTTCATTCCCATGTTTGGTACATGTAAGCACATCCAGAAAATACCTTCCTCAATTTTTGCCAACTGAATGGCAGTGTTTTAAGCAAGCTATTCCCCATGCCTCTATCAGGGATCCTATGATTATTCTCCAAGAAATCTATAAATATATGCAAATCTTAATAGGATTGCCCCTGTATTTTTAGGAAATTATATTTTTTTCAATTGCAATGCTTTATTATTTATCATGCAGAAAACGACATAATTAAGTATCTAAAGCCATTGGATGTATAATGAATTCTAGGAACAGAACACCTTGTAACTGAAGGTGGAACAGTTTTCATACAAATGACTGGGAAATGTACAGAACTATTGCCTTGTCAACCTTCTGTGTTCACTCACAAACTAGAAGAACCTATTCATTGTTAATTGCAGATAAATGACTGCTTCCCATAATGTTCACAAGACCAAGCTGGTTCATAAAGTAGCATGACTTTCTATTAGAATAATCTTTTCCGTGGACTTTAAGTAATTAAAGTAGTTTCGCTAATGAGACTCTAATGCATAGCACATGATGCAGCTGAATGAATACTGAAAGTACCATTTTTTATCCTGTAAAGAATATTGGGTTGTTATTGCTGCAAGAACAATATTTGATATAAAAAATAGTGAGTTTTGTTATGACGTAACAATAGAGACGTCATACTTTGTGCCTGCCATTGGGTCAAGCAGAAAACTAACTGTAATCCTATTCTGAAATATTTGAGGAGAGGCACAAAAAGACTTTGCTATGGAGCTCAGGAGGTTTTCATTACAGAACTGTGTCACACGTATTCTTTGACACAGAGAGAAAGAAAGTTTAATATACACTTGATGATTGTGTGACTACACATTCCCGTATTGCCAATATTTATTCTGGCATTTTTATAACAGCATTCATACGAACTACATCCCATTGCAGAAACCACACATCTGTTTTTTAATTTTTCCATACTTTTTCTTTTGTTTTTATGCTGTTTGAAGGACCACGATTATCTTGTGAAGCTTACTGTATCTAAAAGTATATTATCTAAAAAGACTTGTGCCACTATTGTTTTAAAGGTTAAAAGGGAAGTAAAGTCTAAAATAGAATAAGGCTAGAAATGCTGTATTTTGTATACTAAATATAAACATGAACATACTGCACCACAAGCCACTAATAAAATACATGATTTATGCTTTCAAAGTTGGCTACAGGGGGTCACCATCTTGTAACATCTTTGCAAGACCAAGACTGTGCACATGCTCAGTGTGGTCTGGGCTGCTTAGGGATCATCATAAATTATAAAAACAGCAGAAGTCAAATAATATCTGCCAAAAGCCAATACAGCAAGACTGATTAATAATCAGAATAGGCAGACTGCACTGGGTTCTGTGTTGTCATGTAATCTAATGTTGATTTTATAGTTTTTGTATTGTTTAATACAAACTTTCTCCGACTCTGCCTAGGCAATGGCTGCAGCAAAATAATCCTCCAAATAGAATCCCAGTTTATCTGTTTACATCTGGCTCCATGATCTTTGTCCCTGCAGTGATGTTGACATTGAAAGAAAAAATAGTAATAGGATGCTTGATTTTTTTTTTTTACTGAATATTGTTTACTTATTGATGTGGACATCCACACTTGCACAGCCTGCACAGTTCACCTACTGCACATTATGCCATAGGCATGTGCCTCTCTTGTTTTCCCCTAGTTCTGGTCTTGCTCTGCAAGGGTTAATATCTACTTCCTTGCTGCTGGTGAAGCAGTGATACAATACATTGTCTATAAAACCATGGTGGACATATGGATTTATGCATCAGAAGACCAGTAACACACATATGTGCAGAAATAAAACTTCAAATGCTGTATTTCTCTATCATTGATTTTAAGCAGCTGTCCTGGAGGCAAATTCAGGATTTCTATAGTTAATATTCTAAATATTATAGGACATATGTGACAAAAGAAAGGAGTTATACGTTTTCTCAAACAAACCATTTGAAACATGTCAAGAATAATTGTTAGGGATTTTAACAAAAACATGTCAAAAAATGTCTTTGTATCCTTAAGATTAGTATGGTCCTGTTCCTTCAAGATATGTTGCCAGGGTCATTTTCAGTGGGCCGCAAACCCCTTGCGCGCAGCATGCCAAAATTTGTGACCCCCATCCTCTGCACCCCAGTTACGAGTGAATGGAGTTCTGATCCTCAATGACATCGTGATAGGCTGCCAGCAGCTCCAGGCAGTGGGATTTCAACATAACAGAATACATACCGGTTGCAGGCTCGCTGAGTGCCAGGGGATGGAGAGATAAGGCAGTGAACTGAGGGAGGGGAGGAGGGAGCACTGACACACTGCAACTGGGTAAGTGGCAGGGGCAGGGCTGCAAGTACTAACGCTGAACTTCCAGGCCCTTAAGCTTCTGCTGTTTCCGATGGGAACAGCAGCAGTGCTTCATCCTCTTCCAGTCCTCCCAAGGCAGCCATCTTTACTAAGCGACGGAACCGCCGGGTCCTAAAGCCGCAGCTGTTTCCCAACTCTTCAATTACCCATGAGACGGCTATATTTTCTAAGGGACACGGGATTGCAAATAAATAAATAAAGTAAAAAAAATCATAAAGCTGGTAGTGGGCCCCCAAAAACAGTGTGCCCTGGGCAGATGCCCCTTTACTTGTATTATTAAAGCGGCCCTGTATGTTGCAATATAATTGGGAATGCAAATGAAAGATTGTCCCCTGAGTTAGGACAGTTGTCGATTGTGTGCCTGCTATGTGGGAGCTACTGCCTCTATCCAAAGGAGAGGTATAGGGGACAGGTAGCACTACCTGGGGTAAAGAGCTCTTGGGACTGTGACTGTGTGTCCACCAGGAGAAGAATGTGGGACTGTGTCCTGGGTACAGACTGTGCTAGGAGTTGAAAGACCACATGGGTACTGCAGGGCAGAATTTATATTGCACTGTATAATTGCATTTTGCTTTTTCTTTCTTATATAACGTTCTATATTATTTGCAGCACTTGTGTGTGTAAATATTGTTTCCTAATGGGGCCTCCAGTAGGTGTTTCCCCAGATTCCTCTAGGTGGAGGCACTGCCACCCAGTACCCTTTCATTTCGCAAAGGGTATTCAGGACCTTTGGATGGTAAGATATTGATGGTGTACAGTATATCCTATGGCACAGGGGTGGCCAAGATTTGTTTATAATCTGAGGATGATCTCTTATCTCTTTTCATCCAGTAGCTGAGAACTGCAGGGAGTTTTTTCTCTTCATATGTTCACATATATATTATAACACATAATGGTTTATATATCACATTATAACACATTTGGGATTTATACACTTATACAATTTTTCTGTTCTGTTAAATTATAGAGGTTCTATTTTCCCTAGTTTTCTGTAGATAATTTATCATGCATATTGAGCATGTATAGAATTTTTAGCAATTTTTTTCAGCAGCCCTTTCAAAGTTCTAATTTCCCATAACTTTGGAAACTCAAGGGTCATACCTACTTCTATTTCTATGTCCATTTGAGCACATAGATTAGACTCCTTTCATTAGATATGGCAGGCATTATGCTATTGGCTGTACAGCAAGCTTTGATTTTGTGTCTTTGTTCAGATTTTGTGTCTTTGAATCAGGTCCTAGTATAAATATACAAGCAAAGTGAGCTGCAAGCCAGTGTTTGGAGCTAATTGGGCTTTGTTCCACCACAAGCTACCATTTTATGCCACTGGGTATAAACTTGAAACTTTACACAATGCATTGATTTTAACAAAGGGATAAAGCTGAATGACTATTAGCTCTAAGGATGTTTGTTGCTGAAAACCTGTTGGAAACAGTGATTTAAAATTCTTGTGTTCCGGGTACAAAAGCCAGCATGTGTTAGTTACAGCAGATTATATAAAAAGGAAATTATAAGAGTTTCCTACTTGTATTTCTAACCATCAAAATGAAAAACAGTGGGGCATCTTTATCAAGGGATAATAATAGAGTGCAATACAATTCTCAGATGGGAATGCTCCAGGTCTCTCTTTACTTTTTTTCACATTTAGTGGTCCAGAGAGACATATATTACACAACAATGGTTAGTTCAATACTGCTTGCATTTGAAAGATCATTTTAATAGTTACTTGCGGCAAAAAAAATTCTCCTTATAGAAGAGAGCCAGTATTTTTTTTTGAGCTGCTCAAAAAACATCAAAACAGACACCTCTTCCCCTCCCCCCCCCAATTTTTTTTTCTCTCTTTCCTCGAGATGTCCCCTCTTTCTTCCTTACTTCCAGCTGCTAGTCAGCAGAGCTGATATAGATTTAACCAAGTGGTCATGAGAAATGACTAGATATACAAGATGATCTTTATGAAACGATATACAGCTATCAGTCTATGACATGCATGCAGCTAAAGATATGTTGTGATTTATTGAATTTATTATCTATTACAATGTAAACTAATTAAAACGTTAAATATATAACTATAAGTTGCATGCAGGATGCTGACACTTTTTTCCCGGTGTTCCGCCGGCCCAGTCCGACGCTGTGGGAAGCACTTAAAGCTATACTATGAAGTTAATTAAATAGGCAACTCAGATGAAAGACAATTGAACTTCAAAGTAATCTACACAAACCTCCAACATCATGCTGCAAATAACCACCATTAGGAGCAATTTAAAGATAAATTACCTAAAATCCAGTGTACTTAACGTATCTCAGCCTACCAATAAACTTTCCCAGATAAAGCAATTGTTCCCATCTATGATTGAAAAGCAGCACTTCACATACCTGGGCCTACATCTCCCCTTAGCCTACCTCAACATTTTTTCCATCCCTAGCCTCCTTATACCATTCCTGGACCTCCCCCGGCCTCTCTTAATTTCAATCTCATCCTGTTCTACCCCTTGTCCCTAATTCAACTAGTGTCCTTACATTCAAAGAATTAATGCTCTCACCACCTCCTTCAGCCTCTTTATCACGTTTCACATGGCCAAAGTATTCCATTCTTATCAAAAGCAAATAGAACAGGCTTTAACAATAACAATTTAAATCAAGAATACAAAAAAAGTTATAGTTATAAATAAACAAAACATTAAACATTAGATTGATTGAGAATAGAAAGAAACTACTGCCTTTCTCAGTAGTCCTATCTAAATCCTTTGTAAATAGGTAAAGGCATCAAGTATCAATGCATGCATACCATAGCTCATTCTTTGTTTCCAAATCAGTCACTGCTAAACAGACCTTACAGACTAAAAAATAATAGTGGTAGGAGACAGAAAAAATATTGATGCTTGCAGAGCTTGTGATAACATGTTTTAGACATACTGAGCCCATGAGATCAACCTCAATCCATTATCTGAGCTGCAGAGTGGATATTAAATTGTGCATGGGAACCAGATGAGATTTAAAAAATATATGAATTCATATAAAAATAGAAGCATAGAAAGCTTGGAATGGATTTTCTCAATATCATACTTATTGGATGGCAAATGCTGGATACTGATTCTATTTCCTTAGTTTCCATAGCGTTTGAATTTGATGTGCTTGGTTTTATGATATAGAAATATAACAAGAGTATGACTGATTCCTTAATGATATGTGTGTCAAAATCCTTTTGCTCTTCTGTTTTTATATAATATAAATTTTCTTGTGGAATGTGGATCTTCCTCCTCTGTGAGGCTTCATTGGAAATGTTGTGTTTGCGGAGAAAAGGTTTGTTTTCCTTAGTATGTATGCCTGTGCATGAAAAGCACTACTGAAATACAATATCAAGGACAAGAAAATATATGTTCCATGATCCAAAGTTGAATCTGTAACTTGTAAGTCTTGATACACGTCTGCGTGTTTCTGTTCTTTATTCCAACAGGATTACACTACTGCTGAAATAACTTTATTTATTTATTTATGATATTATAAATACATTATTATTTCACAGAGCTGTACAAAGATTATATATTATTCACATCAATCACAGTCCCAGTGGAATTTACAATCTAATTACATACACTATGGTCAATGATATCAGGGGCCAGTTACCTGCATTTATGTCTTTTGGAGTGTGGGAGGTAAGTGAAGTATCTGGAGGAAACAATAGGATCATTCATGATACCCGGGGAACAAGTGCTAGAGCACTAAGGGCTGTATGTGCACCTACGTGCCTTGCCCCACACATGTCTCTTGGCTTGAGTTCTTCAGTGCATCTTAGCTTGATTTTACTCCCTCTTATGTCTTAGAAGATATGAATCATCTCCAAAAACAGCAAAAATTGACCTTATCAGATGGGACTGTCTTTTGGGTGTGACTGTTATGGGAAAAGGGTAGTATGCTTGTTAGAATGGTCTCCACCATGTATTTATAAAGAGCATTTGTAAATACTTTGTTAGTTATACACTTTCCTCTCCCTTCCATTGTACCTTTTCCTCCCCCTTTCTCCTTCATCAATCTTAGTTCCTTTTTATGTTATATTTTTTAATTTATTTTGTTAATAAATACAGGTATGCCCTATTTTTAAAGATCAGGCTGCCTCAAGTCACTAGCATGGCACCCCAAAATAGAGAATATCCAACAACAGGTAAGGCACCGTGCAATGTGCAAATTTCTGGCACTTGCATACTGTGTCATGAATAGTTAATTACCACAATGTTTTTTATTATGAATTGGAGGTTTAGAATCATCTTTCAATTATATCTACCTGTGCCCTGTTTGCACTAAGCTTAATATCACTAATGGAATTCTGATTGCCACTGGGTGTCGGTCAAAAGTTAAAATGCTTCTTAACCCTTCCCTTAATAATCTATTAGCAATGAGTTGCCTGAAGCACTTGTAGTGTTGACAATGAGACATCTGATCACTTGAGCATTTTGAGGTCCACGTGTCACCACTATAGTGGTCATTTGTATGTTAGTATGTATAACTTTATTTATAAAGCACTGATGCAGTGCTGTACAATCTTAAAATGTATAAAAGTAAACATAGGCATGACAAGTAACATAATAAATACAATAAATATATATTTATAGCACACAGAGGTTAAGTGTCATGTGGTAAAAGGGACAGTAGGAAGGAGGTCCCATGTTCCGTAGAGCTTGCAGTCTAAGGGGCCAATTCATTAACTTCGAGTGAAGGATTCGAAGTAAAAAAAACGTAGAATTTCGAAGTGTTTTTTTGGCTACTTCGACCATCGAATGGGCTACTTCGACCTTCGACTACGACTTCGAATCGAATGATTCGAACTAAACATCGTTCGACTATTCGACCATTCGATAGTGGAAGTACTGTCTCTTTAAGAAAAAACTTCGACCCCCTAGTTCGCCACCTAAAAGCTACCTAACCCAATGTTAGCCTATGGGAAAGGTCCCCAATGGCTTGGCTAAGTTTTTTTGGTCGAAGGATATTCCTTCGATCGTTGGATTAAAATCCTTTGAATCTTTCGATTTGAAGGATTTAATCGTTCGATCGAACGATTATTCCTTCGATCGTTCGATCGCAGTATTTGCGCAAAATCCTTCGGCTTCGATATTCGAAGTCGAAGGATTTTCATTCCCAGTCGAATATCGAGGGTTAATTTACCCTCGGTATTCGACCCTTGATGAATTTGCCCCTAAGTGGGTAGAGAACATACAGGCATATTGTCCCTTTTGTGCCAGGACTAGATTAACATTGTAATGAAGAGATTGAGAGAGCCCTCCTTAATGAAGAATTCTGGAATGGAATTCCAGAGGTAACGAGCAGCGAGATAGAAAGGTTTAGGACAAAAGGTGACAGTTGATGTGGATGGTGTGAAAAGACAGTGACTCTGAGAAGAGAGAAATGTAATGCAGAAGAGTGAAGGGCTTTGAATTTTAGAAAAAGGATTGTATAAGCTATCCTTTGCTTAACAGGCAACCACAATAAAAATTTTACCTGGGGTTGAATAGGTTCCCCCTTATTAGAGAGCAGGAGGATCCGAGTAGCAGAATTACAATGCAAGTGCAAATTGTTATGTGTTTTGTAATGTGTTCACTGTGCTGTTTTTTCCCTGAAGAATACCAGCTAGCATATCTTGTTAAACAGTGCCATCACTTTGGAAAAAAACATAACTTTACATTTCAGTTGCCAAGTCTCATGAAGTGAACAGAAATATTGGCAGAAGAAACTGCCATAGAAGGACTGCCAACCCGTACAGTTTGCATCAGGTCTAAAAATCCATAATACTTAATCAACAAGAATTTTAGGGAATAGGTTAGCAGGCAGAATATAGCATGAGTTGTTTCTTTCTTTCTCTATTCTAAGTGCATGGAGAAGTATACTTAGGGGCCTATTTATTAGGGATGCACCAAATCCACTATTTGGGATTCAGCAGAATCCCTGAATCCTTCATGAAAGATTTAGTCAAATAGCGAATTGAATCTTAATTTGCATATGCAAATTAGGGGGCGGGAAAGGAAAAAGTGGAAAAACATTTTTTACTTCTTTGTTTTGTGACAAAAAGTCAAGTGATTTCCCTTCCTATCCCTAATGTACATATGCAAATTAGGATTCTGATTCAGTTTGGCTAGGCACAAGGATCGACCGAATCCTGATGAAAAAGGCAGAATCCTGGATTCGTGCATCTCTACTATTTATTAAACCTCAATTTCTGGTCAAGTTTTTAAGGAGGGGATACTCAAATTTTTAGCAATTTATTATACCCCAAAGCTGCTAAAAACCCTGTAAATACTCCATCTCAAACCTGTTGAGGTCATGTAGAAGTCAATGGCAGATGTCTCCAAAGATGTTTCTTGACCTGCGCTGATTTCTGTACAATAATCTGAAAAAGTAAAAAAAATGGAGTGATGTGGGCGTCAAACTCGAAAAATAATTTCCTGAGCTGATTTCTTGATAAATGAATTACATTCTTGGATGGAAATTAGGTTGACTTTGTTATAATAAAAAAATGAGATAAATTGGAGTTTTAGTAAATACCCCCTTAATATTAGATTTTTCTTAATGATTTCACATCTAGGAAAGAAGTACCTGCTGGGCAAATGACAACTTGCTGAAAAACACCTCTGTGGTAGCACATTAGTTGAGCAGTTGTCATATGTGTAGTACATTCATTGACAAACTTACGTAATATTTGCATTAGTGATAAGAGGTACTGCTTGTTTATTTCATCTGAAATTTTCAGTGGGAACTTCTAGCCTTTTTAGCTGCAAACTGTCCTAAGCTCAGACAGTGTTGAGATATGGATTGTTTGTCTATAGAGGGTAATTGCATTCTCCTACATGAAAAGAGTAGAATTCATGGTGTAAATTGAAGTAAAAAAAGCTCTTAAAGTTAAGGTTGTAATGTAATAAATCAAGAGAGATGGTTCAATGGGTCAAAGCCTATATTTGAACTGTTCAGTTAGATATGCTATTATGGTCACTAGGACCACAATCTGGAATCAAAAATGTTTGTAGATCCATAGTCTTTGTTTAATCATTCAAAGCATTTATATCATAAAATCTTTCATTAAATATTATACAGGTATGGGACCTGTTATCCAGAATGCTCGGGACCTGGGGTTTTCCGGATAACGGATCTTTATGTAATTTGGGTCTTCATGCCTTAAGTCTACTAGAAATAATTTAAACATTAAATAAACCCAAAAGGCTGGTTTTGGTTCCAATAAGGGTTAATTATATCTTAGTTTGGCTCAAGTACAAGGTACTGTTTTATTATTACAGAGAAGGAAATCATTTGTAAAAATTTGGATTATTTGGATAAAATAGAGTCTATGGGAGACAGCCATTCCGTAATTCGGAGCTTTCTGGATATCGGGTTTCCGGATAAGGGATCCTATACCTGTACCAGCAAAATCCATGATCAGTCCAACATCAGTTGTCTTATATATTGTCTCAGTGATGAAAAATATTATTTGTTGCTAATTAGCTGATCACATGTAAAATGACAGACATAGAATCTACCCAGATATGAATAAACATGTTGTTTTATGAATATTACATGCCTAAAATAATTTTAATGAAATGAAATAGACCATGTTTTACAATAGCACTTGATCATGATGATCATTGAAAACTTCACCTTCCAGAATGACTAAGGAGAGTGATCCCTCGCGAGCTGATTAAGGTGTATATTATATGTTTTTCCGATACTTAAAATTAATAGAAATCCAACTCATTGAAACCATTCTTTATGCGATTGAGAGAATCTTAATGCCGCATTGATTACAGCTAAAAGCAAATGTTCTAGGATGAAAATAGTGCTAAGAAGGAAAGATAAAATAAAATATAAGTATTAATAATGAGAGCAAACAAAATGATATTGCATCATCTTGAGAGCCATTGTACTCTACTTATCTACTTGCTATAGTTCAGTGCATGTTCAGATGCCTTAAGTTTGTTGATTAAAGGAAAATTAATACATTGGAAAACCTTTAATGTTCAGCTGCTACTGTATGTCTGTCATAGTTATTATGTGTTCAATTCTGTATTTCTGTCATTGGCTTCAGTCTCTATCTCTATCTGTTGTATGCTTCAATCACTGTTCCAAAAGTTTAAGAGTAAAGCATCCCATAATAATTTAAAATCATAATAAAAAGACCTATCACATTAATTTTCAGAATTATAAGGAGTAATAAAGCCTTCTTGTAATCTACCCTTTAACCCCCCCCCCCCCAATTTAAATCAGTAGTGTTTTTCTAAGCAACTTTTCAATTGGCTTTCATTTTTTTTTTTTTTTTAATTATTTGCCTACTTTGTCTGATTCTGTCTAGCTTTTAAATGGAGGTCGTTGACCCAATCAAAAAAAAAATGCTCTGTAAGACTACACATTTATTGTTATTGCTATAAAACTGTTGCAAATGCAAATTGTTATTGCTACTTTTTATTACTCATCTTTCTATTCAGGGCCTCTCCTATTCATATTTCAGTCTCTTGTTCAAATCAATGTATGGTTGCTATAAACACTAGCAACCAGATTGCTGAAACTGCAAACTGGAGAGCTGCTGAATAAAAAGCCAAATAACTAAACTTGTAAGGGGGGCCCTGGCACCAAGGTTTTTTTTAAAAAAATATTCTTTGGGGCCCCAATTTTTTTAACTTGTAAGGGGGGCCCTGACCATCAATAGATTTTTATAACTTGTGTGTGGGGAGGTTACTTTTTTAGCGCTGATGTCTGTGTGGTCTTTTAACTATGATATCGGGTGGGCGGGATCTGGGGTGGGGCTTGGGCACCAGTGTGGGTTTTGTTAAACGGCGCCCCATGATTTCTAATGGCGGCCCTGGAGATGACCGTACCATAATTCAGATCTTTCAGGACAACAGATTTCCGGATAATGGATCCCATACCTGTAAAGAAGTACAAGTGCAGAGGAAAAAGAATCACAGGCATTACATCCCCATAGATGAGAAATTTGGCTGCTGGAGTCCTGAATGAGCAGTAAGAGACCTCCCATCTCTGCTACTAGCATAATAAAATAGGGCAAAAAGCACTTGACACATGTAGTTTTTCTAAAGGAGAGTGATGAGATGGTGTGATGGCTTGTTTCAATGACATCTAGGATATTTGAAGCAAATATATTAACAGGGAGTTTTCACTGCAGTTAGCTGTGATTACATACTCCATCTATTGGTAGAATGCAGCGTCTATTTGTATATATTAGAATGTAAAGGACTAATTTACTAAAAATTTGAATTCTTCTCCTTTTTTTATTAAAACAAAGTCAACCTAACTCCCTTCCAAGAATTGAACTAATGTTTTAATAATTTTCTCGGAAAAGTTGAAGCGACATAACGACACAACAAAATCGAGCATCAAAGCATATTGTATGATTGACGCTCCATAAATTCAAATTGTTTCAGGATAATCGGATGAAACCCCAGACTTTTTTTGGATTATCCAGCACAAATCACAATGTCAAAAAACAACTTCAGGGACATCTGTCATCTTCTACATGACCTCAACAGGTTTGAGATTTTGAGTATTTTTAGAATCAGTTTTTTAGCAGCTTTGGGGTTTAATAAATCTCTAAAAATCTGGGGGGTTTTCCACAAAAAACTAAACTTTTATCCCTATAAAATCAAGGTTTAATAAATAGTCCCCTAGGGGCAAATTTATCAGGATGTGAGATGAGAGATCACAACAGAAAAACTCATCCACTTTCTATTCATTCCTAAGGGATTTTTAGAAGAGTATTTATTAAATGGTGAACTCTCACCCATTGATGACACTTGGATGAGTTTTTCTGTGGTGAGCTCTCATCTCACATTTTGATAAATCTGTCCCATACTGTCCTAATTCCACCCATGAATTAGTACCCCACTAACTGAAGGGTTGAGTATAGAACTGCTATTTAATCCTAAATTATTACTGACTCAGCCCCAGGGAAAAACAGTTCCCCTGCAGCACCTGCAGTTACATAGCAGCAGTGGAAAAGAGAGCTTCCTCCTTTCATATACATTGTACACAAATATGTACATAGTAAAAGTACACTCCTGCTATGTGCTACATGTTGTACTTCCTTTAGCATTTAAGTTATGCATTTGTGCAAAAATATATTATATGTAATGGGTAAACCAACACATCAAAAATAAAAGTATCCAGAGCAAACACAGGCAAATGAATTTGTTTTTGGTATATTGGCATATTTGTACAAAAAAAAATCTCAAAATAAATAGATTTTCTATAGCTTAGAAATTGGTATATATCATGTAAAACTCAAGTAATCCTGCTTTGAAGGATTCCATGGTTTTATTTGCCTGATGGTCTATTTAACGAGTCAGGTACACACAATGAATGACTGCATTTCCGTTTAATCCATTTTAGGCAGTGTTGTTTAGGAGGTGCATAAATGTCAGCAAAATAAATGTTTCCATTTGGACAATTGTTCATTATAACTAATAAGATCTGAAAATGACAAATGGCAGGACAAAAATGTGTCGTAGCAGGACAAAAATAACTTGCAGAAGAGACATTGTTCATGCCTCAAAATAAAAAGTATTTAAGCTGCACAAGAAAGTAACATTACGCTAAACAAAAAGGCACTGCACTTGGTCTTTGCAGAGAATATTTTAAGACCTTTCAGATTTGAAGCTAGAAGTGTTTTACTAAAAGTAAACAAGTCTGACTTTGCCCACGGGATTCGGGTGAAGAGGTGATCAAATCAATTTGGAGGGTGTGAAAAAAAATTGAAAGTGTTCCTGAGCTGCTGAATTATACGGAAAACACAAGGCTATGTTAGAGCAATAGAACTCAGGCTTATTTACTAATACTGGGCACATTTGCACCTGGGCCATAACCCACAGCAATCAATCAGTTTAGTTTAGTTCTTTCAGTTGTAGGTAGAATAATAAAACATAGATAGATGTGATTGTTTGCCCCTGGTAACTGCACAAGAACAAATTTGCCCAGCTTTATTAAATAGGCCTAACTTGTATCTGTAAAAATCATAAGTATTTGCTAAATGCTGCTGTATTGATGTTTCATGGCCAGTAACACTTTAAACCTATTCATTATTCATTAGTCTCTATGGTGTCACAGAGACATTAAGATATTGCAATTCTTGTTCTGAAGTTCATTCATTCATTCATTCAAAGTTTAATTTACTTACCTTAGTGATCAAATGCCCCCTGTTAGACCGGTAGTATAACCCTTAATTCTTAAACCCTCGCAATAGAAAGTCAGATACACTAGTTTGCTGTATTCCATTGTTTCCATTATTACCATAATTTATTCTCATAAAACACAGATCTACATAACACTGATATATTGAGCTGTACACAGAATCATGTATGAATTAACAAATGTGGGTCACAGGATTATGAATGACCCAGCACATAGACTCCTATTTGCCAGTCAACCTGTAGGGTTGCCACCTGTGTGGTTTTGACTTGCACAGCCTAGTCTGGGTAAAAACTGGCAGTCCAGATTTACAAATCAGGAAATCCAAACAGCACTGTAAAGTGCTGGTGGCTTTATTATAATCACGCCTTCAGGTCCAGATTTGCGATGAGGCCACAAAGGCCCGGGCTTAGGGTAGCAAGTTTTTAGCGGCGGCATGCTGCCCAGCCGCAACCTAAGGAGCAGTGGGGACGCGTACTCCTCTACATGCATGCAGGGGGCAGGTGAGCTTGGACTCCGGGCACTAGGACCCAGCAGTTCCAGGGGCACCCAAGCCCAAAATCCAAGCCTGCACGCCTCCTGATGTCAATAGCCTGTCTATAAAACATCACTGCCATGCCCCCCTCCCAGACAAAAAGGTGACAAATCTGAAACCTGATAAATTTCCATTTGTCACTATTTGCAAATTCAAATTGGGGACAATTTTGTTTCATATTTTTTTCCCAAAATTCTATGTTCCCACTGTTTTCTAAACCAAACTTGCCTCAGGAATTGGCCAGTATTCAGTGTTGTAGCAGTAAAGTATTAATGCTGTAAAATATTCTGATCCTCGTATATTTGCTTTGTATGCAAACCATACATTTTCCATTTTCTACCTGGTCCCTAATAGAGTGAGGAGTCAGCGTATCCTCAATCTCTACCTATTGGGGTGTGAAAAAAACTGACAAAGCCAAATGAAGATCCTTATGCAGTGGCAGTTAAATGGTGTTTATGTGTTTGAAGTTGCCTCCGTTTTCATCTTGTTCCTAAATGCAGCAAGCGCCTGTTATTATCAGTGAAGTTCACACATTTTATAATGGTTATGGATTTGTCTCTAATGAGTCCTG
Source organism: Xenopus laevis (assembly GCF_017654675.1). Lineage (NCBI taxonomy): Eukaryota > Metazoa > Chordata > Amphibia > Anura > Pipidae > Xenopus > Xenopus laevis. The sequence continues at coordinate 85,074,367 of NC_054377.1, forward strand.
CTTTCATGAGTGTTCAGGAAGAATGTAATGTACAGAGCTGATTGGCTTATGTCCTGTATACTGAAAACTCTTAAAAGCTGCTAGGCTTTCACTGACTTGTCTCCTTAGTGCTAAACTCAGTGAAATGTATTTCAATAAGAAAAAAAAATCAGTAAAGCCCTGAGATAACCCCTCTACTGTTTTGTATAACATAATATTCCCCATGAACTATAGCCACTATTACTTTGGTGAAGCAATTTGGCTTTGCCATAGAATCTTAAGTAAGGATTTACTGAACCAGGATTCAGATCAGGATTCACCAGTTTCAGATGCAGTTCAGCATTATTAAATTTGGAGTATTACCAGCAATCTCTTTTGGGATTGTTTCAACTCTTTATTATGCTAAAGTGGTTTCTAATACTGTTTAAGCTATTGCCTGTGAAAATGTAACTCAGATCTCTGGGAATAGTTCCAGATCTCCATTTTCAGAGTAAAGACACACAAACTCTGAACCCAATCTTAGGGCTACCACTAAGCTTTCTTTTTTTATTGCTAACAGTGCGGCAATTCCAGTTTAGTAACACTTCTCACAGCTGCATCGTGCTGGTTGTGCAGTAGTCTTTTTTATTTTTAATCTCTGGGTGAATTTTCTTACAGGATTCTATTACATTATATGTATTTTTTCTACTGACTGTTTACTTCAAGCATGATTGATTGTTTTGCCCATGACCCGGCAAAAGCATGGTGGAATAGTAGCTGCCGTTATTTCTATGATATTATACTGTCAAGAACTTTTTAAAGGATAAAGAAACCTTAAAAATAAGTGAATGTAAAATTGATGAGGGGGCTATTCTAAGCACTTTTGCAATGTACATTCATTTTTTTTTTAATTCCAAGATATTAAAGGATACATGTACTGTTAATAAGAAGGAAATTTGTTACAACATCGCCACCTGCTGGTCATTTCCCCACCAGTCTGACCACCAAGTAGTCAAGGAAGTTGTCAGGAAAAAGAAAGAGGCTGCTCTGATGTTCTTCTGTTTAAGAAAAAAATTAAAAACCTTTCTCAATTCTTTCCTAAGCAGAAGAACATCAGAGCAGCCTCTTTCTTTTTCCTGAAAATGTCCTTGACTACTTGGTGGTCAGAATGGTCAGGAAAATGACCAGCAGGTGGCGCTGTTGTAAGAAAAAATCATTGATAGCTAGTATAGGTAAATCTAAAACAACTGGACTTGCTGAGTAATCATTGAATTTAATGATTACGCAGCAAGTCCAGTTGTTTTAGATTGTCCAGTTGTTTTAGATTTACTTATACTATATATACCATGACCTGGATGAATGAAAATCTTCATAGTCAAAATTCATTTATGTTAACAGGACATATATCCTTTAATATCTTGGAATTAAAAATAAATAAATAATTAATGTACACTGCAAAAAAACTTAGAATAGCACCCTCATCAATTTTACATTCGCTTATTTTTAAGGGTTACTTATCCTTTAAAGATAAAATAGATGACAATACTAAGAGATGTAATTATACATATTCACAAAAACAATTATATCTTACTATTTGCTATTACATTTGATGTTCTCATAAATTAAACTCGTAATCCCTGTTTCATTGAATGACAATTGTATGTATTAGGTTGATCATTAAATAATAATAAATATACTATTTTTAATAAAAATCCATTTCACAGTAATGTAATTAAATTGCACCCATTTAAAAATGCCCTTTTCAATTATGAGGGTGTTTAGATAAATAAGCAAGGCCATTCTGGAAAGGAATCCTTGAGTGAAAGTAAAATTCTGATGGAACCCTTAGTCCAGTAGATGAAACCATCAGAAAAAAACTCAGGATAAGCAGAGTTGAATCAGATCAAATTCCCATGATAAACAAGGGATGAATGGCATCTAGCTTAGATGGTTTTCAAAGAAAGATGGACTACAGGAGCCATGGAGTATAACTCTTAAAGTGGACCTGTCATCCAGACACAAAAATCTGCATAATAAAAGTCCTTTTCAAATTAAACATGAAATCCAATTTAAATTTTTTATTAAAGCATTCATAGCTGTTGTAAGCTCATTTAAAAATCTCAGCTGTCAATCAAATATTGTCTGCCCCTCCTCTATGCCAGTGGCATAGAGGCGGGGCAGACAATTACTTTCACTTTCCATTCAGCACTTCCTAGATGTCACTGCTCCCAACACCTTCCCCCATTCTCTTTACCGTTTAATTGTGTAGCCAGCGCAAGGAAATGGACATCAGGTCCCCCATTCTGGTGCACAAACAAGATTCTGAGATGATGCAAGACTTGCCTTAATAAAACTGTCCACAAAATGGCTGCTTCCTGTTTGTTATAATTATGAATTCCCAGACTGAAGGAAACAAGATTCAAATAATTTATATAGAGTAATTAAAGTTCATTTTACTTGACTAATGAGATAAAATAGGATTTGGAATGGTTTTTTTTTGGTGACGGGTCCCCTTTAAGAGTCCCCACCACTACGATATCAACACACAGACCACTCTGGAATGCATGAAATCCACTATTTTGGATTTGCCTGATCCCCGAATTCTTAGTGAAATATTGGCTGAATACCGAACCCTAATTTGCATATGCAAATAAGGGAGGGGGAGGGGGGAAAAGAGAGCCATGTGCACAGCTAAAAAGGTTTTTACTTCCTTGTTTTGGGATGAAAGGTCACACGATTTTAAGGATTCGGGTCGGCCAGACACTGGTATTTGGCCGAATCCGAATCCTGCTGAAAAAGGATGAATCCTGTAATCTTTGCTAGTAAATTGTACTACATTAGGGATGTATTTGGATGCAGATTGTGGGAGCCCTCAACTTGGACCAAACTGCCACTGCACTGGCAGAGAGTGATCTTCTTTTTTTTCGATCCACCTTCATCAAGTCAGCACATTTCCCTGCAATGTCTAGTTCATTTAGGATCAAGCAGCTACACCGACACGGTGATGTTTACGCCCAACAAAAAATATGTCTAGTAAAAGAGATGTATTTTGACTATGAAATAATTTTCTGTATTCTTCTGTGCTGAATGATTTTTTTATTTATTAAAACACCTTGACATATACTAAATTGCTTTAAAAGCTTAGCATTACTTAAGTGGGGTTCTTCAAAAACTGGGTCATTTTCCACAGTAGGTACTCCTGAAGAAGAACATTTCTATCATCCATTTACTGCTAAAATATTAAAATAAAAGTCAGAAGAGCATTTGCAGTAAATAAGCTACACTTTGACAGTGCTCTGCAAAACCTTTACAAGACACCCATGGGGAGATATAATGGCTAGATTATTAAGTCATTCTCTCTTCCCATCAAGGTACCAAACACCCACTGTGTAAATCAAGAGAGATCAGGAATAATACAGAGGAAATGCTGAGAAGACTAAAATGAATAAGATGATGAACAAAGAAGGAATGAAGAGATATGGATTGAACTTGACAGCAGTTTGACTCTTTCTCTTGTACAAAAATGTTCATATGGTCTTCTGTGAACAGGGAACATTCTAAGGGGGATCAAGGAGAACATATATATATATGACCACAAAATACATATAGACAAATACAAGAGTCCTCTGCACTCAACCCATTATCAATATATTTAAGACAGAGACATTTTGTGCATACTGCTACCGAAAAATGCCTTACCCTTTAAACAAAACAGGGATTGTTTGTCCATATATTGCAATATATTTAAGCTGGCCAACTACATCAAAGTCATCCCATATCTGGCCAGTCCTATGCTCAATTTTCATCTGGATTCATTAAGAATTCTATTGCTTCATTATACATTTTACAAAGGGATTAAGTTTTACCTTCAGTAAGTTGCAGGTAAAACTTAGTTCCTGTACAAAATGTATAATGAAGCAATTTAATTCTTAATGAATCAGATGCAATTTGAGTGTAGGACTGGCCAGATATGGGATGACTTTGACGTAGTTGGTCATCTTAAATATATTGCAATATATGGATAATGGGTTGACTACAGAGGACCTCTTGTATTTGTCTATTTGTATATGTGTGTATATATATATATATAAATATATATATATATATATATATATATATATATATGGCCTTGCATTTTCTCTGTTTTGCTCAATCTCATCTGTTCTGCAAAAGAGATCAGTCACTCAGACAGCGGAATGAAGTCAAAGATGAATGTGTTAGCCAAAGGGCAGACAAGCATCTTCAGGGATTTACATAATTTATTCACAGGTTTTGGAATAAGAACAAACAGTATAAGAGCACTATGAAATTTGCTAAAGATTAGAGGTACTTTTGCTCTACCCATTCTTTATTACATGCAAGAAAGATATAAGTTTGAGTTCTAGGCTATGTTCAACTTTGCCTTCTTATTTAGTTAAAGATACGGAAAGTTTTTGCATAACATATAAATGTTGGTTTAAATGTTTTTGTCCCAGATTCTATATAAATATATAATTTATGAGTCAAGCTACAAAGACAATGATGCATGAAATGAATAAGAATTTTAGAATGGAAAACTTAACCTGCTTGGCAACTTGTGCATGAGGCATCCAATATACAGGTCACTTTTATAAGGTGGCAGGTTTATGCTGCTGTTGTTTAACTCTGAAATCAGTATCCCAATTTTAACTTTACTTAAAATTTCTATATAGCACTATTATATTCAATATCTGCTTTTTATATTTGTATTTTCATACAATTCACCAATTGTAATGAGTCCAGCAAATTAATTGTAGGCGTATGCTATAGACCCCCTAAAGTAAGTGAGGAAGAGGAGGCTAAGCTCCCAATGCAAATAGAAAAGGCTGCTGTTTTGTGTAAAGAAATGATAATGGGGGATTTTAATTACCCAGATATTGACTGAAGCAACAGTACTGTTAGATCAGTTAACAGGAACAAGTTTTGTGGCACAGGTTGTTGAGGAGTCAACCAGAAAAAATGCTATTCTGGATCTAGTGATCTCAAATGACCCAAAACATAACAATTCTGCAAGTTATTGAACCCCTGGGTAATAGTGCCCATAATGTTATATAATTTAATGTCTGGTGCAAAAAACAAATATATACTGGGGCAACGAAAAACATGAATTTCAGAAAAGCCAATTTTAGTGCCTTGAGGGATGCCCTTCAGAGTATTAATTGGGGCAGTTTTCAGCTAAAACACAGAATGTGGCTTAATATAGAAGTAAAGAAGTTAATAGGAAAGAAGAGAAAGGCATTTAAAAACTACAAGTCTGTTGGGACAAAAGCTGCATTTAATAAATATAAATGCTATAATTAATGTTGTAAATCAGCAATCCGGAAGGCATAAAAGGAAAATGAAGAGTGCATTGCAACTGAGGCACAGGGGGTTATTTAACAAAGTTCCGAATTTATCTCAATATTTTCTGCTACAAAATCCTATCAAATCCACTCAGTTTTTTACGCTTATTTATTACTACATTTTGTGGGGGGAAAAATCAGATTTTCATGATTTTTCAGATTTTTTAATCTGTTTTTCACAAATTTTTTTGAAATCTTCACCCAAAAACTCTGCCGGATTTTCAGATTTGGACTTTTCCATCCTTCGTGATTTTTTAAAAGTCTGATTTTAAATAATTTTTTTGCATTCGGAGTTAAGTAAATCTTCCCCTAAGACTAACGCCAAAAAATGTTGCTAAGTATATCAATAGTAAAAAGATGCGGGTTCAGCGTGTTTCTCCCTTAATAATAATGGTTAGGGATTGGCGAATTTGACAGTTTTGTTTCGGGAAAATTTGGAAGGCGGCGAAATGACGCTTACGCTGGGCGTCAAAAATGTTTGGGTGGTTGTTAAAGGAACATTTTCTGCTTGGAGTAAGGTTCTTAGTGGGGTCCCTCAGGGCTCGGTATTGGGTCCACTTTTATTTAACTTGTTCATTAATGACTTGGTGGAGGATTTTGTAATGTAAGTAATGTATCAGTGTTTGTAGATGACAAAAACTATCCAGCCCAATAAATTCCATCCAGGATATAGCATCCTTGTAACACGATCTTGATAAACTGGCAATGTGGGCAGCTAAGTGGTAAATGAGATTCAATGTTGATAAATGTAAAGTTATCCATAGTAAATTGCAGCACTCCCAGGTAGTAATAAAACCTCCTTTATTACAATATTATATCTGGGACAGCAAAGTTTTGGACCTCCCGGTCCTTTTTCAAGCTGACAAAGTATTGAAAATGGACTGGGAGGTTTGAAACATTGCTGTTCCAGATTTAATATTGTAATAAAGTAGGTTTTATTACTACCTGGGAGTGCTGCAATTTACTATGGATTTCGTTTTAAAGATGTGAAGGCGAACACATTGCCTGGTGTGCACCCCTGAAAAGAAAGCTCCTATAACCAAAGTGCTGGATGACTGTTTGTATTTAAATGGAAAGTTATGTAAAAATATCCAGACCACTTATACCCTTATAATGGGACTGCACTAGGCAAATCCATTATGGAAAAGGACCTTGGAGTCCTTGTAGATGATAAACTTGGCTGTAGCAAGCAATGCCAGTAAGCAGCATCAAGGGCAAATAAGGCCTTGAGCTGTAATAAAAGGGACATAGAATTATTGGAAGAGGGGGGTAATTTTTCCAATTTATAGAGCACGGGTAATATAGAATATGCCGTTCAGTACATTATTGTATTGGAGAGGGTACAGAGAAGGGCAACTAAGCTGGTAATGAAAAGGTATTGAAAATCTTAGCTATAAGGAAAGACTGGCCAAATTGGGGATGTTCACGCTTGAGAAGAGGCACTTAAGGCGTGATATGATAACTATGTATAAATATATAAGGGGATCGTATAATAATCTCTCTTATGCTTTATTGACCAGTAGGTCTTTCCAGCTGACACAAGGTCACCCATTCCGATTAGAAGAAAAGAGGTTCCGCCTAAATATTCGGAAGGAGTACAGGCTGATACATTAGATAGCTTTAAGAAGGGGTTGGATGGCTTTTTAGCAAGTGAGGGAATACAGGGTTATGGAAGATAGCTCAAAATACAAGTTTATCCAGGGACTAGTCCGATTGCCATTTTGGAATCAGGAAGAATTTTTTCCCCTCTGAAGCAAATTGGAGAGACTTCAGATGGTTTTTTTTGCCTTCCTCTGGATCAACTGGCAGTTAGGCAGGTTAAAAAAACTTAAAAGGTTGAATTTGATGGACGTGTGTCTTTTTTCAACCTAACTTACTATGTTACTATGTTATATGGACAAAAAATGGAATGCTTATTACTGAAATGCCCTATCTCAGTTCATTGCCTGGTTAATAATGTGCTGTAGAGGCCACTGGAATATAGCTTTTATTACTTCTTTAAAAACACTTTTTCTACACAGATGCTGCTGTTATATAACGTGTTTATCTGGCATTGTGAAGTTTCTGAATCATAACTTTTTTGTGGGCCCATAGCATCAGGTTCTCTGGTGACTCCATGGGGCCCCAGTATAACATTGTACAGTATGTTATTCTTTTGTTCAGAATTAATTCAACAACATACATACCTCAAAAGTGGCAATAGCTTTTAATCATTTATATCTGCTTAACCTTGAACTGCTGCTAGAGGGACAATGAAAGTCAATGCAACTTTGTCTAGATAACAAAGAGAGAATCTGTCTGTAAATGCACAAAAGGTAACCCTATGATGGCAAAAATCAATCAGCAACCTTGCACAACTGTTTTCTCAGAGAAAAAAATGCTTAATTACTGTTTCTCCTGACCAGATTTCAAATAAAAATAAATGTCACTTGACACATCCATTAGTTGTAAACATGCGGTCCACAGCACAAGTGAAGTTTGAATGTTTAACACTAAGGGGCAGATGTATCAAGGGTCGAATATCGAGGGTTAATTAACCCTCGATATTCGACTGCCGAATTAAAATCCTTCGAATATCGAAGTCAAAGGATTTTGCGCAATTCGTTTGATCGAACGATCGAAGGAATAATCATTCCATCAAACGATTAAATCCTTTGAATCTAACGATTTGAAGGATTTTAATCCATCGATCGAAGGATTATCCTTCGATCATAAAATTGTTAGCAAGCCTATGGAGCTTTATTGCCCTTAGAGTAAAAGAGCTTTTTAAGTAATTTCAGCCGATAGGCTGTTTTGGCCGTGATGATGTCGTTTAGTTTTTGTCTAATTTCTTTTATTTCTTGGAAATGTAAGGCACTATTCTGACGGATAGCTTGTTTTTCAAGAGATGCTAATTTAGTTTCTAGTTGCAATTGAGTGTCGTCTCTGGATGTTCTATGCTTTTTAGCAAGGGAAATAAACTCCCCCCGCAAAACCGCTTTATGTGCCAGCCATACTGTCTGTGGGCCTACTTCACCTTTAGAGTTAAAAGTGAAATATTGTTTAATAACTTGTTCAATGTGAGCTTTACTTTCATCTTTGAGGAGCAGACTGTCATTTAGTCTCCATGGTAATTTATCATTGGGGGAGTTAGAGTCAAGAATCTCTATACCAATAGTGGCATGGTCTGACCAAGTTCTTAATCCTATCCAGGCATTCATAGTTTGTGTAGTGGTTTGGGGGTCAGCAAAGAACGCATCTATTCTAGTATGGGTACGGAAACGAGGGGAGAAATAGGTGTAGTCCCTGGCAAGTGGATTTTTCACTCTCCACACATCTATTAGGCCGTGGGAATGTAGGAGGTAATTAAACGTTCTGCTGTGGTTTCTCTGTGCCTGCATTATAGGGCCACCCTGACCTTTGACAATATCAACATTAGGGTCTGAGACTATATTGAAGTCACCAGCAATTACACATTTTCCAACTTTATAGTGAAGGAGTTTTGGGAGAATTTTCGCCAGAAAGTTGGTTTGGTGTTCGTTTGGGGCGTATATGTTGATCAAAGAGTATGTGACGTTCCCTAATACACATATCAAAATCAAATATCTACCCGCGGGGTCAGCATGCACACCTCTGAACTGGAACGGTATTCTGGATGATACAAGGATGGAAACCCCTTTAGTCTTATTTTTAGCATAGGCACGATAGTTATGTGGGAATCGTTTGTTGAAAAATTTGGGAGGAGCTGAGAAACATAAATGAGTTTCCTGGCAAAATAGAACATCGGCTTTCGCTTTGTAGGCATCATGTAGTAGTTGATTCTGTTTATTAGGGGAGTTTAAGCCCCTGCTATATAACGAATAAAACCGCACCATTTCTGATGAAGGTGTGCATGCTTTCCCCTGACAGGGCTGTCACATTCTGATAGAAAACTGACAATATGCCATGCGCTAGCCAATATAGAACTTAAAAAAAACATATGACATGTACTAACAATCAGAAAATTGAAAGAAAACAAACAGTTAACAGGTGAATACACCTTTGAAAGCATTGGAGCTTAACGAGGTCCTTGTGGTTCTTAACAGGTAACCACTACTCGACTCCAGTTCCAATTTTGGAGCCTTGGGGGGTGAATAGGTTGATGAGTCGTCTGTGTCATAAGGAGACATCTCAACGTCGAGAAGCAAACTGAGAATGGGAAAATATTGGACAATTAGGGAGAAAGCGTCAAACTTTATGCCAATCCTTCTGAAGATTCTTTGGCGAGTGTGTTGGTGAGTGTCGCTCTGGAGCAGAATCTTTAGCATTAGCTGAAGGTGGATCCGATCTGGCAAGGGCTTTTTTGGCGTTGTTCACTGTAGACAGTATAGTAGGTGTCCCATTACGCTGAATGATGAGCTTGACTGGGTAACCCCAGCGGTAGGGGATGTCATTCTGCCTTAAGATTTTTGTGATCTCCGCAAAGGCCTTGCGTTTGAGCAGACTGGCAGGAGCTAAGTCCATATAGATTTCAAGGTGCTGGTACTGCTTCAGCCAGTTTTCTTTTTTGTGAGCAAGGGAGAGCAGTTTGTCTTTCATCTGGTAAAACACGAATCTGGCAAGGACATCCCTGGGGACATTATCAGGGGCTGTTCTAGGTTTTGGAACCCTATGAATGCGATCAATAGCCAATTCCAGTGCATGCAGATCTGTCAGTATCACTCAAAGTAACTCAATGATATGGGTTTCCAAATCTCTGGGGAGCACAGTTTCTGATATCCCCCTGAACCGTAGATTATTCCTACGGGACCTATCTTCTAGGTCTGTCACTTTATCCGACAAGCGTTCAAGTTCAGTGTGTGTTTTATTTTGGGAGTCTGCTAAGTCATTGTGGGCATCAGCAAACTCACCCATTTTCTCCTCTAGGTGCACAGTGCGATCTCCCAAGTCTCTGATCTCTTTTCTGAGGTCGTCAGATAGTTGTTTGATATCACTCTGCAGAGGGTGTTTCATGTCCAGGAGCATTTCCTTTATTTGGGCCGCCGTGGCAGGCGCATGCTCCGGAGATTTATTCGCCATAGCAGTCGGCGATACAGGCTTTTTGCTGCGCAGCGGATCCAAGATGGCGCCGGTCACTGTGGCTGTGTGTGGAGTAAAGAAAGCGGTAACTGCCTTCTACTGCTGTTTTTGTGCCTGTCTGGTCCCCCTCATTGACACGGAGCAAATCAGTAGTTTTGTATGGCTTTTGGGGGAGTCAGAATGCTATTTTTCCCTCAAAACATCCTCCTTACAGATGGAGCGCTAGTAGTACGCGTCCATCCGGTTCAGCAGGCAAACTCGGCCCCAAATATGTGCATGATTTTATGAATAAGCTGCAAGTTGAGAAAATATGAAAAGTATTATACTTGAAGAGGCTGGGTTGATTCAGAGACTTTAGGTATTTCCTTTAGCTACAAAATGGGCAGGTATTAATTATAAATTAACCTTAAGTAGGGGTAACATTTGTTTCTGCACCTTGGATTACTTTTTGAAAGATTTGGTGTGCCCTCCATTCACTATTAATTCTGTATTAATTATAAATTAGTCCTTACTCTCTTTTGATGCTCCCTTTTAGCGATCTCATGATCCGCAACTATTTACTCAGGGCAACGAGTAAAAAAGGAAATACGTGAATGGCATTTTCAGACTCTTTTGCTACTGCAAAGAGTTGACACCTTTTTGAACTCAATGAAGAAGGCATGGAAGGCAGAAGATGTAGGTTGCAATGATAAATAAGGCAGGGAAAGTAAGTCAAGCAGGGAACTGCTTCCTAGTATTCTTACTCAGTGCTCTAACTATGTTTATATACGATCAACTATGTTGATATGTTTTTATCTGTAGGTTCATGAGCTCATTTATTTTCTTCAGGAATCCTTGCTTAGAAATCTAATTAAAGGAAAACTATACCCCCCAAACAATGTAGGTCTCTATAAAAAGATATTGCATAAAACAGTTCATGTGTAAAACCCTGCTTCATGTAAACAAACCATTTCCATAATAATATACTTTTCTAGTAGTATGTGCCATTGGGTAATCATAAATAGAAAATTGCCATTTTAAAAAATAAGGGCAGCCCCCTGGGATCATATGATTCACTGTGCACACAAACATACCAAACAAACTATACTTCTTAGGTCACATGAACCAATTAACAGAGAGAGTTGTGTCTTTTGCTTTAACACTTCTTCCTGTTACAGTTAGAGTTGTAGTATTTCTGGTCAGGTGATCTCTGAGGCAGCACACAGACCATCATGAAATGGGGGTTCAAGACAAGAGATGTAAAAGGACAATATTTACTTAAATATATATTCCAGTTTGGTAAGATTCTTTAATATGCCACTTAATATGATATAAACTATGTTGCTTAATTATTCATTTTGGGGGTATAGTTTTCCTTTAAAGTAATCTAGTTTACATAAGTGGTTGCAGATTATTCTTAAACAAATCCCTTTTTTCTCAAACCCCTTGTTATATGAAGGGTAACAATTTATTTTTTTCATGAAAACCATTTTAAGTATTTGGAATTTTGCTTTTAGAAAAGGTTAAAAGGGACAATTTCTTTACAAGTGTCTCCATATTCAATTGTACTGGGTTTTTAGACTATTTTTAGAAGAGTTTTGTGAATGATTGCCTTTTTACACATAAATACAAATGCCATTGTATTTTAGAATTTTCAGATGTCAACTTTGGCAGGAGCCTGACACTTCCTTTAATACGCTAGTTGACAACACTAGTTTCCATGAAAGGCTTTAGCACAATGGTATACAAAAAATTATATGAAAAGATATATGTCCCAAGGCCTTTCAGTCGTTAAAACAAATTATTTATTTGAGTTACATTAAAAATACGATACATACTGACCCCACAGTAGTAATTTGTACATTACACCTGTAAATTAAAATATGACACCAGAAATTGGAATCTTTAACTGGACATTGGAAACTTTAACTGACAGACTGAGATGGGACAGTCAGGTTGGCAAAAGTGTCAGGTTTAGGAACTTCAACTAACAATAACTTACAAAAACAAACCTCTCAGCAAAAAACGATTAACATGACCTATAGATGACTTTTAGGGGGTTATTTACTAAACTCCAAATGCAAAAATCACAAAAAATGTGTGATTTTTTCTTATAAAATCTGACTTTTAAAAAAAATCACAAATTTTTCGGAATTTATTAAACCCCGAGGATGGAAAAGTCAGAATCTGAAAATCCGGCATCTAAGACCTGTCGAGGTTGCATATAAGTCAATGGGAGAAGTCCCAATGATTTTTTGATTTGCGCTGGGTTTCGTGCAATGCCCGAGTTTTCAGGTGAAGATTCAAAAAAAAAAAAAGTAAAAATCGGATGGTAAAATCTGAAAAATCGTGAAAAAAGTAAAAATCTGATTTTTTTTCCCCGCAAAGCAAATTTTAGGGAAATTGTAATAGTAAATAAGCGTAAAAAACCCAAGTGGATTTGATCGGAGTTTGTAGCAGAAAATATTGAGATAAATTCGGACTTTGATAAATAACCCCCTACATGTACATTCATATTTTAAAAAGTAGTTTTTTAGTGTCAGTATCACTTTTAGGCTTCCCAGCACTGTGACCTAAATAACTGTTAAACAATCCATTTCTCATGAAAGCAGGCCCGGATTTACATAGCAGGCACCTCTAGGCCCGCTCATATTCATCGCCCCCCATCCCCTTTCTTTTATTTGGGAAAATGGGGATTGGCGCGCGGTAAATGTAAAAAACTATTGTATCTCTTGTGCATCCCAGGTGTTTCGGCAATGTGGGAGTGGATGGACAGCATGCAGCTCCCTAAAAGCCTGCCGCCCTAGGCGCGGGCCTTGTTGACCTTTCCACAAATCCAGGTCTGCTTGAAAGTATTAATAAATTGACATCTTTATCAATGCAGATAAGTGTCACGTCATCAGAGTCTGCTCAACAGCTTGGAACACGTTCTTTCAGTTAGGAATACTTGAATCCAGGATTCTGCCTTTTACAGCAGGATTAGGATTTGACCGGATCCTCATGGATTCTCTCTCTTTCCCTTGCAGTCCCTGGTCCATATGCAAAATGGGATTTATTTAGGTATTCGGCTGAATCTTTCACAAAGGATTTGGGGGTTTGTAGGAATCCAAATTAGTGGATTCGGTGCATCCCTACTAAAAGTACAGGGCTGCTCTGCAGCAGCACTGAGCACTAACACCTGTCCAAAGCCTGGGAAAATTGTCTCCAGCACTGGAATAAATTGTTCCAGAGTGGAAAGTTAATTGGTAAATAGGACTAAGATTAATACCTTTTTATGATCAGTACATTAGTACCACTCATAAAACATTAAATATGGATACATAGTTCTTTATAATGTTTGCTCTTTTTTTTAATATCTGAACACAATGTGCAAACATAACAAGCATTTTAGAGACAGCAGATAGCAATTTAATAATGAAATATTTTCTGTTATTTCTACTCTGTTGCTTCCGTGGTGTTAACTAATTAAGTGGAAAGCACATTAAAAACATTATGATCTCCCTTATCTAATGCAAGCAGAAAATTACCAGTTACCATGCTAAGGTGCAGTGAAAATTACCTTCAGCTTCATCCAGGCTCTATGCATATTTATGGAAAACTATATTTAATAAAGATAAATGTACACTGGGCTAATATAAAATAGTGTTTTGTTTTGTATTATTATGATTTATTGTATCAGTGGTTCCCATGGAATTCATAATAAGTAAATTGCCCGTTTTCTCTGGCAGGAATATAACAAAACCACTTTCCTTGTTAGGACAGAAAATTTAACTGCTAAAGCTAAACAGAAATGTAACAGCAATGCTGTCTGCCATTGTCTGGCTTTGTTTTATCACTTTGAATATCAGTGAAGGATTAAAAGAATTAATAGTAAGGAAAAAAATGAATGTAGTAGTTATATGAAAGTAGCAGGAGAATATAAGTAGAAGTGGTATTAATGCTGTCTTCAATTTGCTTCAAATGGGGAAAAAGTCTTTCTGACTCCAAAAAGGGCAATCAGTCTTAGTATCAACATAGTAAAAGTATTAATATCAGTTGCCTTTTGATATCTCAATTGCCAAGGGATTAACCCCTTCTTTTAACTCTCCTGACAGTAAAACATGGGGATATCAGTGCAAATCACTTGGTAAATTAAAAAAAAAACATGATCAATAAACTGAGTAATTTCCTCTGACAATGGAACGGATTATAATTCTAGATACATTTAGTACCTAAATGCAAATAGAAACTCCCGCATACTAGGCGCTGATCCAGGACACGATGTGAGGACACGGGCGTTGTGAAGAAAAATCGGGGTTGTGTTTGTTTCAATAAAGCCGATTTTTCTACACACGCCTGTGTCCTCACATCGTGTCCTGGATCAGCGCCTAGTATGCGGGAGTTTCTATTTGCATTTGGGATTTACCGGCACGGAGTGGCTGGCGTCTCACTAAGGCAGCGCCTGGGAAGGCACAGTTGAACTGGGTGAACTCCGATGTGATCCGCATCATTTCAATTTACTACACTCAGTACCTAGCCCGGAAAATTAGGAAAACTGGGAAACTCTCTGCAGAATTTGTGGGAGAGTCTGAAAGACATGTTAAAGATATGCAATTATAATTCAGAATGCTTAGGACCTAGGGTTTTTTAAGATAAACTTTATTTTCTTTCATTTGGTTCACCAAACCAATGATTTTCCACTGAGGAAGAGCAGAGTTTGTGCTCAAAACATTGGAACTTCTGTAGGTAACTTCCTTTTTTGGAACAAGCTCCTGTGAGTGTGGTACTTTTTCCTTTTGATATTTTTTTTTCACCTGGTTACAGTTGGTCTACAGTTAAGGGTAGTGCTCCTTTGTTCCTGTGTATGTATATATATACATATATATATATATACATACAGTATATATATATATATATATATATATATATATATATATATATATCCTATATAATAAAGTTGAAGTGTCTCTGCGTCCAGTCCCTGTGTCCGTGGGATTGCGCTACTGCGCATGTGCCCCACAGGACGCAGAGACACTTCAAATTATAACGTCACAATCAGCTCCTCAGCTTCACGCCTCCCCTTCCATTGGCTGCACCGTCCAACGTACGACACGTCCAATCAGGCTGACGACATCACGTGGTGCCGCCCCCCTGTCTCCCTCCCTTGCAGTGCCGGGCCAGACCCCCTCTACATATAAAAATTTTGGAGAAAAAGAATTCACCGATGCGCATCGCCGCTCGAGCATGCGCACGAGAAGCGCCGCTCGCGCATGCGCACGAGAAGCGCCGCTCGCGCATGCGCACGAGAAGCGCCGCTCGCGCATGCGCACGAGAAGCGCCGCTCGCGCATGCGCACGAGAAGCGCCGCATGCGCATGGCGGCGGCCGAACTCGGTGCGGCGCAGTAGGGGGGCGGTGGGCCCTGGAGCAGGGTCGCACTGGGGGGCCCGGGGCCCGCTGGTGTGTGTGTATACACACACACACAAACATAATTATACACACACACATTACACACAATAACAAATATATATATATATATAACTACACCCAGTCAATATAAAGTCACTGTAGCCCAGTCACACAGTCTGCCATTAGTGAGAGAATCAGAATTAGATCAGAATTAGCAGAGAATTAGCAGAGACAATGAATGTAAGAGAAATGTGACGGTAGATAAAACATGGCTTCCCCTCAGAACATCAGCAAGAGATTCCCAGGACATTTAAGGTTTCCCCGCAGCTCCCAGACTTCCCACTATCGCTCATATGGACATGGTCACGAGGGGAGAGAGTGGGGAACAGAAAGAGGCCTCACATCATTTCAGCCATCAGCAACGCGAACAAAGCGGCAGATGACGACGGATTTAAGTCACAAGCGCTCAGCCCTCACCTCTCTTAGACATCTTGGTTACCGGAAAGAGAAAGAGGCGGGAGCAAGGGATGCCGGGATATAGCAGCCAGTTGGGCAAGGGAGGGAGACGGGGGCGGCACCACGTGATATCATCAGCCTGATTGGACGTGCCGTACGTTGGACGGCGCAGCCACGTGACCAGGAAATGGAAGGGGAGGCGTGAAGCTGAGGAGCTAATGGCTGATTGTGACGTTATAAGTTGAAGTGTCTCTGCGTCCCGTGGGGCACATGCACAGTAGCGCAATCCCACGGACACAGGGACTGGACGCAGAGACACTTCAACTTTATCCTTATATAATAAAGTTGAAGTATCTCTGCGTCCAGTCCCTGTGTCCGTGGGATTGCGCTACTACGCATGTGCCCCACGGACCGTCTCTGGCACATTTACGCTAGCGACGTAGATAGACGCGCAACTATGCACCCTTACGCTGTGGTGTGTTTTACCATTGTGGGTGATAGTCTGAAAAACGTAAATACGTTACCGTTCGCCAACTTAGAACAATTCTGTTTTTATAAATGTTTGATTACATATGTTATAGCGCCCGTTAATTTAACGGGCTTAATGTCTAGTATATATATAATACACAAAAGCCATGAATATCTTGTAAATTATATCCTTATAAACTGTGAGTTCTGATCTCTTCAGGTCTCTAGAAAGGTCTTTCTCTATTATACTCTCTTTCTTTGACCTCACAAGATAAAAGATGGGGTCCCTTTATTGCCCTTGTTGAGACCTCCATATTCCTGGGACCGCCATTCTTCCCTGATGTTTCTGAGGTTATGAGCATCACCTTGATCTCATGCCCCCAGACCAATATGTTTGCTCTCTGCTATGTGCTAGTGCCGTGTGGAATGCAATAGCCTAGAAAGACAACTGGAGGGCTGTGTAGAAATAATTGTAGCATTACCTGTTTATTTGAGCCAGTGATAGAACAACAAATGATTCGTTGTCCATTATATTCCTTAGCTTTACTTTATTTGGTGTTCCTTGCACACATCATTAAAAGTGACACTGCACATGGGTTAAGTGTGTACTTGGAAAATGTCCTTTTGGCCATTTTATTAAGGGAGTCATATCTCCAGTAATCAGAGTGTATTTATGCTTATGGTAATTAAACTGCATCTCTGTCTATGTACTAATGTGATGTTACTGCAAAGTGAACAACTGCTAGGGCCACACACGTCAAAGAAGATTTGATGCATAGCACCAAATTATCAAAGAATAAAAAGGTTTTATTCAATACACATGGCAGAACCTGGATAACATTGAAGTTTCAGACCACAGTCGGCCTTTTATCACAGCTTGATAACATATATTTTGTAATAAGTGGTAGTACACCTAGGGGGTTATTTATTAAACTCTAAATACAAAAGTCACGAAAAATTTGTGATTTTTTTTAAATAAAATCAGACTTTTAAAAAAATTAAAAAATTTTTTGGAATTTATTAAACCCTGAGGATGGAAAAGTCAGAATCTGAAAATCCAGCATCACAGACCTGTTGAGGTTGCATATAAGTCAATGGGAGAAATTATTTTTTGATATGGGCTGGGTTTCGTGCATAACCCTGAAGTTTTCAGGTGAAAATTCTGAAAAAAATTGTGAAAATCATATGAAAAAATCCGGAAAAATCGTGAAAATCTGATTTTTTTTCCCGCAAAGCAAATTTTATGGAAAATTTAAAGCATAAAAAAACACAAGCGGATTTGATCAGAGTTTGTAGCAGAAAATATTGAGATCAATTCGGACTTTGATAAATAACCCCCCTAGATTTAGGTGGGAGTCTAGTATTTACAGCAGTGTGTTAGCATTGACTCAGTGCCTGGTATCTTAATATTGTCCCAGACTTTTACTAATTACACCACTGAGCTTTTAGGAGCCCTGATAAAGACATGTTTTAATGGAGTTTGTGAAAAAGGGAATTTGGATCAGTTTTTGCCTAAAGGTGGCCATACACGGGCCGATAAAAGCTGCCGACAGACCGTGTCGGCAGCTTATTGGCCCGTGTATGGGGGCCCCCGACGGGCTTCCCCGATCGAGATCTGGCCGAAAGTCGGCCAGATCTCGATCGGATGGGATTAAAAATCCCGTCGGATCGCGGCCGCATCTGTTCGTTGATGCGGTCCCGCGATCCGACCGCCCGTTTGGCGAACGATAGGATCCGATCGTTGGGCCCTAGGGCCCACGATCGGATCAGCCCGATATTGCCCACCTCAAGGTGGGCATATCGGAGGGAGATCCGCTCGTTTGGCGACATCGCCAAACGAGCGGATCTATCCGTGTATGGCCACCTTTACTCAGGCTTAACACGCAAATGCCATGATAGTTTTGCTAACTTTGCATGCATATATGCCTTTGATTGTCCCTGTGTTCCCCAAACTCTGTATGTGTGTGTACTTGAAGACTAGTCCTTCTGTATTTATAATCTGATATGTATCACCAGGATGGAGGTCCTAGTAAGCTAAAGACTTTATTTTGCTTATGTACGAGTTTGATTATACTAGCCCCATCTTGCCAGTGCCATTAAAGCACTATGAAAAAGAGAGCAAGTGGGCTTTGAAAGAACTTTTGATAATAAAGGGCTCTTAGCCAATTTACATCTGTAATTATCAAAAAGATGTTCTTCTTGGCATGTGAAGGATGCCGTGCTATTTCTCTTTGGTATTGTAATTACAAATATTATAATATCAGACCCTTATCAATTGAGTATGAAACATTTGTAATTTTCTTATGAAATGGTGCAAGTTAAAGCTCAAGTATTATTTTAAAAGAACATCTGAGATGAGATGTAAAAGCTGCTTCTGCTGTTTGAAGGAAAAATGCATTATCTGCAATAAAGAAGTGGTAAGGAGTAGGACAGAAGTTAAGAAATGATGGTATAGAGCAGAGTGTCAAATGTCAATGAATGTATTGATGTAGTGAATAATATTGTCCTATTTAAAAAAAATCGAAATATAAGTAGAACCTATCCTAGCTGAATCTCTTTTGATTAATAGCTTATTTATTGTTATGAATAATATAATGTGTGGATATTTCTTCTACAATTCTTCTACATACAAGAAGAGGATCTGCACACTGTTCATTCAAGTTTACTGTGCACTGAGCTAGTCATATTTGATCCACCATCCAGAAAGTGAAACCCGGGACAGAGCATACTGGCAAAAGGGTACATGACAGGGGCGGGACAAAGGTGCCTGGCAGGGGATTAGTAATGGGTTTTGTGACGTAGCTGGGGGATGGAGTTTTAAGGGTATGTATAGCAATAACTGCTAAGGAGGGCATCGATTTTGGAAGAAGAAAATGAGTCCCTCCCTCCCTTGTATTAACCCTTTGTGGCCTGGGTTAGTGGGGCACATGTTAAATTGATGTGGAATGGTGAGTATTGGGCTGACTAACCAAGAGGTAATAAGAGAGAATAGCCCATTGTCACAGCCGGTGGTGGGTCCCTGGCAATGGGGAGAGTTAATTGAGAAGCTGGATTTTTTTACCAAGTCCCAAGTTGGTTAATGGAACTTGGTTGGTGGTGTTCCTCTGTAAGAGCGGTGGTCTCTGGGAGGGTATGTTGTATTGGTGGTAGCATGCAATCCAGCGTACCCATCATGCTAGAAGGCACAAGCGGTTGGTGGCTGATACGATTGCATGCACCTAATTGGGTCCATTGCCAGGGGCCTTGCAGAGGATTACAAGTTAATGTTACATCACTGTTCAGATTTGTATGTTTACAATATTGTTAATATAAGTGTTATTGATATATGTGTTGTATATTGTTAAATTATGTTTTGTGCAATAAAGCTGTGGCCAAAAAGACTCCAACAAAATAAATGTATGGTGAGTGAGTTGGTTATTCCTAGGCCAGTTTGGGGGAAAGCGGCAGGTATTTGTCTCTGCCCATGTCAAGCCGATTGTTCCACATTTCCCTCTGCAAGAATATCTAAGATTCTTCCACCATAAACCTGATTCTTTAGATGTGCAGGAGTTTCTGCAAAAATGTTTCAGGTCCAATTTCAGTCAATTTATTGTGGTGGCTCTCACCTATGAATATGAAAAAGATTTTCACACTATATGACTGTAAGCATTGACAGTGTATCTTATGAGCTGTGTTAAATCCACTAGAATATGAATTTAACCATCCAATTTTAATATATTTTGGGCAATATGCTTAACTGTTTTGTTTCTAAGTTGGTATTCTTTGTGCCAAAAAACTTTATTTCAAAGGGTTGGCCACCATGGATCCCAGCATGTTCTGTTGATTATGTCCTCCAACAACAGTTAGGCAGTTTGTTATTTCAGTTTTTTTTTATCCTTTATTGTTCACAACAATACAATTAACAACTATGTACTACTACTACTACTATGTTACTATGTATGTATAGTATCTTTAATCTTCCAGTTCAGATCTCATTCACAATTTAATTACATTACATTACACTTTGTATACTGTGTCTTTGTTTTTCTTTCTTCTTTTCTTTCCTCCTACATTTATATTGTTTCTCCATATGCACATCAATAAGACTATATATATTTAAAAAAAAGATCATCTCTCTGGAAGACTCTTAAAAGGATTTTAACAGAGATACAAGTGTTAGGTTGGGGGCTCAATTCTACCCACCCTTTTTATTGTATAATCTTTTATTTATTTTTTATTAGATTTCAGAAATGTACTTGAGAAAGATGACGATTCAAAGTAATATAGAATTATGCAAATACAAAAATCATACAGAGATTAACATAATGTATAGTATGAAAAACATAACAAGCAGGCTTGGTACATAAAGACTGAACCATTTATAACAATTAAAATAGAGCAGGGTGCTCCACATTTAAATTCCACAGATTCTGGTGGTGGTTTTGTGTATATTAGTAATCTTACACTTGGATCCTGGTCTTTATTAAATAAGCCCTAGTTCAACGTGTTGCTACTGCTTCAAATGGAATGGTTACTAAAGTGATAGTGGCTAGATATTGGATAAAAACACATTAACATTGGGTTTCCTTAATCCTTATGACAATCATACAAGCTGGCTATGCTACATTAACATGCCTAAACATGCAGAAACAAAAAGAAGGTTTAGGGCACACTGAAAACCACACACAGATCAGACCAATTTTTTAAAAATAGAAAAATCTTTATTAAACAATCATCTCAAGCCTTATGTGTTTCATATTTGTCTGACACTTAATCAATCATAAAGCAAGGATACACCCAATCAATATTTCCGTTTGCGATTTGATGGAATTCCAGAAATATTTGCAGGATCTGTATTCATTGAATCATGGGTGATATGATTTTGTTCGTTATTTGGCTAAATCTTTTTTGTTTAGTCTGAACCTTCAGATCTAGGGTCATTAAATAACCTATTTAGTGAATAAAAACAAAAAAGTGAATTGCAGATTCGGAATTAAGGGAAAGTAGCCTAGCCATTTAGTTTTCTGCTGTTACCATCAAACACTGGGTACTGATGAACAGAACAGGAACACTACTACAGTAACACACACAAATGTGCAGCCACAAATTATACTGTCAGTTTACAGTCTACTGGGAGCAGATATGTATTCTTGATTGACAGCAATTTGCCAGATTTAGTCAGTTAGGGAACATAACAGGCGAATATCCAGACAGAAAGTAATAATCAAAATTATCTTTCCATGTCACAGAAAATCCTTTGGGTTGATGATAATAACATGTTTAAACCACAGATTTGAAATCATCTTTCATTTTTTATTATTAGAAGTTTTCCTTGCACCTTTTCTGATTGCAAATGATGTTCCCAAAGGACTAAATCTCATTATTTACCTCTAAAGATTTATAGATGTGTGACTTGAATAATCTATGGTTTATAAACTGCAGTGTAGCAATGGGAGCAGCCATTCAAAAGAGAAAAAAGCTTAGGTTACACAGCAGATAGCAGATAAGCTCTGTAGAACATAATGTTATCTGTTATCCACTATTTAACCTGTGCCACATAGCCTATTTTTCAATTCCCATCATTGCTACACAGCAGCTTGTTCATATGAACTATAGTAGTGTTTCTGAAGCAAACAGATCAGTTTTACCAGTGCTGGGCAACAGTAAACTTTAAAACACTTTCATCTTTTTGGTGTTACTGTTCCTTTAAGATATCCTTTAGAAAGAAGTGCAACACTGGGCTTTCTGACTCTAAATGGGCTGTTCACCTTTGAGTTAACTTAAAGTATAATGTAGAGAGTGATATTCTGAGAGAATTTGGAATTGGTTTGCAATTTCTGCAATATGGTAGATAGGGACCAAATTACCCAAGCAACTATGCATTGAATTGTATAAGAGACTGGAATATTAATAGAGGATGCTATGAATAGAAAATAATTAAAAGTAGAAATAACAATTTGTAGCCTTACATAGCATTTGTTTTTGGTTTTTTTGGTGGAGTCAGTGACCCCAATTTGAAAGCTGGAAATGGTCAGCAAATAATTAAAAAACTATAAAAAAAATAATTAATAAAAGACCAACTGAAAAGTTTCCTAGAATTGGAAGAAAGGAGTCACCTTTAGCAGGACACAGCTAGACCCTTGTGAGTATGGAATCTAGGGTGGCAACCCTAGATGCAGGCAGGACTAGTATAACAGCACTGATCAAAACTTTATGAAGAGCAGCATACCATTCAAAGCATTTGTTCAAGTTTTCTAATAACAAGAAGTTGCCAATCCAACTCTGATTATATTAGAATGTCTTGCTTTTAATACAACCTGCCAGGCATATATAGAAAATGTAAGGTATGGCTATATTTCCTTTGGTATTGCTTTAAAGGAGAAGGAAAGCCAAAAAAATACTTAAGCTCTAAGTGTTGCCAATAAATAGTATATATGTTTACCAGCAAGCATTCCCTCATTAGTTTTGCCCTTAATCTTTTTGCTGCAATTTATTTTTTAAAAAGTTAAAACATGTATTAAAAAGCATACCCTTGTTTCTGTCCAGAAAACCGTCTGGATAGGGCACACGCATGCGCAATAGTTTCCAGCCGTGCCGTGCTCATGCGCACAAGAATCTCTTGTTACGATGACTATGCTCCCCCTGCCTCATAAATTACAAGCTAACCCTCTGCCCCGCCTCATTAATTACAAGCACCAATAGCCCGTGCAGCTTCTTCGTTGCTAAGAAACTATCTTTGAAGCTCCTGCGCTCGCTCTGCTTTTAATTTACATTCTGTCAGCGAGCGCAGGAGCTGAGGAAGGGAGCTTAAAAGAAGGCAGCCAGCACGCAGGGGGCGCATGTGCAGTAAAGGGCGGAAGTGATGCTCATTTTGAAAATGGCGGCGCCAAAATGTTCACAGAGCCGAAAGTTCACAACGCAGGTGCACAAATACTGCAGGGATAAAGGAGTTCTTAATGTGGCGTTTCAGAAGGGGGCCTGATGGCAAACCTAATGATGTAGGTGTCATTTTTTTTGTTTCCTTCTCCTTTAAAAGGTTACATTTGTTTCCTACATTGAGGTTTATGACACACTAGATTGCAGGGTCAGGAACCGCAGGTTTATTTCCTTTGACACCGATTGTGTCAGAAGTGACAAGGTACCCCTGGACTCAAAAAGATCCCCTGTGCAAATAGCTACAAAGTGAATTTGTTTGTCCGGTGTTTTGTATTAAAGGACAAATAAAGCTAGAGAAAAAAAAGGATTAGGCTAGAAATTATCTACATTATGCATACTACTTACTGCTCCAGATCAGAATTTTATTTCATAGACAACAGCCTGGCACAAAACAGGATCTTTGTGACCAAAAGTGGTGCCGTTATAAATGTGTTTATTTAATTAAAAAGCATCTGTTATCTATGATGTAAAGTTTCTGCAACCTCCCTCAAGTGTCCTTAATCTGCAGCGGTACTGAATAGTGAGTGTGCGCATGCGCTATCCCATTCTTCCACACATGCACACTCACGGATCCTCGGCTCTTTCGTGCATGCACACTTACTTTGCCTCGGGTCTTTCGTACTTGCGCATTCTTGGTGAGAACGGTGGGGAGGCGACTTAGTCGGCTGGGTTGCCTGGGGCACCCGGCTGACTTGGCCCGGCACTGATGGGAAGGTAATGAGATATCAGATCCCTAACACAAGATAACAGCTGTCTGGAAGATCTAAGAACAGCACTGAATAGTAAAAACCAAGTCCCACTGAGATTGATTCAGTTACATTAAGTAGGAGAAATAACAGCCTGCCAGAAAGTAGTTCCATCCTAAAGTGCAGGCACATGTCACATGACTGGGGCAATCTGTTTGCTCTTGAGAAATGGATTTCTGGAGCAGCACTATTAACATACAGCAGGAATGTTGCTTTGGCGCTAAAAGCAGAAGACCCCCAGATGGCTATGTTGCCTAGAGCCTAATTTGTTCTTAACCCATCTCTGTCCAAGGGAATAGCAGCTCTGTAATAGCACATTTAGGGAGTCATTTATTTTTTATAGGTTTAGTAACCTTTAGCAACAATACAGCAGGTAGTATTAAAGGAGAACTAAAGCCTTACTAAAGAAGTAGGCCAGAAATGTTGTACATTATGTTTTGGTCTTCTGTACCAGCAGTGTCGGACTGGGATGCCAGGGGCCCACCAGAAAATCTTAGACCACGGTCCCACTTTCCAAACTATTATTCCTCCTCGGCTCACTCAACCTCTTTATTCTTCTAGTCTTTTATCTCTACATACTATACTCTATTCTTACAATATTTCCCTAAGAAATAGGGAATGACCTTGAAATAGGCCAAATGGTTACAAGCAAGAGGGCCACTGACACCTGGGCCCACTGGGAGTTTTCCTGGTATCCCAGTGGGCCAGTCCGACACTGTGTACCAGCTACAAGGCAACCACAACCCTTTAGCAGTAAAGATCTGTGCCCCCAAAGATGCCCCAGTAGCTCCCCATCTTCTTTTCTGCTGATACACTGCTCATGCTCTGTGCTGCTGTCACTTACTGAGCTTAGGGACCGACTCACAATATACAGCACACATAGAATTTAAATGTCACAATATAAGACTGATTAGTAATTAATACAGATAATTTATACATGGCAGCACAGAAACCAGTGCAACTAGCATCATAATTTAATAATCAATTTATGCTTGATAATTTGTGACGACCCCTAAGTTTAGCTTCTTAATAGCTGTTCAGAGCCTACTGTGCATGCGAGTGTCGCAGACACTTTCCAAGATGGTGACCCCTGTGACAAGTTTGAAGTCCTGGATCATTGCTGCTATTGAGAAGCTGAAACTTTTAGGCTGGTGCAATTGCAAAAAAATTAGTATATATAAATGTGGCATTTTTAGACATATTCATTTTTAGGGTTTAGTTCTCCTTTAACTGATCATCTTTTTAAAAGCAAACTGGTTGCTATGGGTTACTGCACCTGGGCAAATTTTGTGCCTTTTATTTCATAATGGGGTTAGACTTTTTTTCAGACAGTATCCCCATAGTGCCCTTTTTTACATTGGTCCCCTCCCTGGGGCCAGCAGCCTTGCACATGCTTTGTTGATCTGGACTGCTATAGGTGCTTACTGACGAAGATTCCTGGGAAAAGCATTTGGAGGCTTATTGTTTTTACTATGATGCAAATCATTAGGGGCAAAGACTTGGACGTCTGCTTCCTCTATAGCGATCAAATACCCCTGCCCTGCGATTTTTTTTAATTGATGCACTCAGTTGTGAGCAACCATGTGACCACCTGTCAAGACCAGGGTTCATTTTGTGCTCCCGTATGGTGGATCTCTACTTGCATTCCACCTGTGTTCAGCGCTTGATTGAGCACATGGCAATGCAGAAGAGAGAGCTGCGTTTCTTCCTGTGTTCCCCTGTACTATAACACAGGAGAGATCCACCCCAGGGGAGAGCAGGGCCAAACGCCCATGTGTAAGAGCCATAAGAGTATTCCCACACCAACCCCTCATGGTGCCCATATTGCCATGGACACAAAAGCAAACAGCTTTTCCAATTTCTTAGCGTATATGTTGTTTGTTATTTTTTGTACTGCACACAATGTTGCTTCAATTCTGGGAAAACCACTCCATTATGAATAAACATGAAACATTTTGATTGGATTTTGTATTTATATCTATCTAATATGTAAGGCATCACACGCTGTGTTTCAATTTTTTTTTTCATGTTATATATCCTCCGAATTAGAAAATGTTATTCATTTCACTCACATATTTAGATATATCCCACCATTAAACCGACAGGATAAATTTACCTAGGGCATAAAAACATGTGGAGATTCGGGGAGATCTGTCACCCGGTGACAAATCACCTCTTCTTCGGGCGACTAATCTTCCCGAACTGCCTTACCTGCCTTGCCTCACGAGGAAACTTCAGGTGACTTAGGAAAACAAATTGCGCCGAGTGCCATCCCGCCGGCGATTTAGATTGTAGCCAGCGGGAAGGCAGTTCGGAGATAAGTCGCCCGAAGAAGAGGCGATTTATCGCCGGGCGACTTAATCTCCCCAAATATCCCCATGTGTCTCTGCCCTAAGTAAACTTTTAGCATGTTTTAAAATGCCCTATTCTTAGCAACTTTTTATTTGCTATAGTTTTTGAATCATTAATTCAATTGTTCTTCCTTTTCCAGCTTTCAGATGGCAGCTAAATTCTTATTTAAGCCTACAATTTTATTGTAATCATGACTTATTATTTTATATCTTTCTTTAGCACTCTCCCATTCATATCCCAGTCTCTCATTCAAACCACTGCCTGGTTGCTAGGGTAAATCGGACTGATATGCAAAACTGAAGATCTGATGAACAAAAAAAACTACACAAAATAAAAAATGAACACATTGCAAAGAGAATACCACTTTCTACAATCTACTGAGAGTTAATTTAATGGTGAACTAATGGGGTGCAAGGTATGGTCCTCGTCTTGCCTCCCACATCCACACATTGATCACTGCTTGATCAGACTTTTTTATCCTTACAGACTTGACTTATATAATGAGACCACACAAAGCTGACATGGAGAACCCACATGGGACTAATTGGCTAGAGACATCTGAAATACTGACCATATGACTAGTGTACAGCTTTGCAAAGTGCAGCGAAAGCTTTGATTTTTATTACAGAAAGCCACGTTTTGGGAAAATCTAGTTTTCTAAATGCAGTATAGATGTACAACATTCATTTGAAGATATATGAAACCTTTTAGATAGATGGCCCTTTCATCAGAGAATGTAAAAAGACAGTGAGCCCTCATTTTAGTATAGTTTGAACCATATTTTCAGTGCAACAATAAATAAGACTAAGCTGGGGATGTATTTGTGAAGGCAATGTGTTTGACTTTCTTCCATGTACTGAGCTATAAATAAAGAGCCATGTTTGTGCTTCTGCAATCCATTCCTTAGACTTCAGCCCTAAATTTGGTTTGCATGTGAACCTCCGTCAGTGCCATGATGCAGGTAATTGCAGTGCTCTGACTCTGACATTTATTTTCCAAGTAATACAAATGACACCTTCACACATTGCAGTCTGTTGTGAGTTGCTGAAAATTAGAATTGCTCTGGCAACCCTCAAAGACAGAAACAATTGTGTCCAAAAAACATGACAGGAAATGATGTTTGTACCTTGATAGATAATTGGCTAAAGAACCACGTCGAGAGGGTAGTTGCCAGTGTCAGATTATTTTCTTGGTGTAGTTTTACATAGTTAATTTGTATTGAAAAATGTCCATCACTTCAACCCCTCCCAATGAAACCCAATGCACATATACATACTGTACACATATCTATACAGACCTATCTATAGACTCATATATCAATATATATATATATATATATATATATATATATATATATATATATATATATATATATATATATATATATATATATATATATATATGTTATCCTTGAGAAAGAGCACAGTTGGGGGCAGATTTACATATGGTCGAATATTGAGGGTTGAAGGGTTTACCGCAAATAGTTCAAATGAACGAAAATCCATCGATCGAACGATTTTTCTTCAACCTAAAAATTGTTATGAAGCCTATGGGGTCGAAATTTTTCTTAAAGAGACAGTACTTCGACTATCGAATGGTCGAATATTTGAATGATTTTTAGTTTGAATCGTTCGATTCGAAGTCAAAGTCATACTCGAAGGTCAAAGTAGCTAATTCGATGGTCGAAGTAGCCAAAAAAACCATTCGAAATTCGAAGTTTTTTTTATTCTATTCCTTCACTCGAGCAAAGTAAATGGGCCCCTTGGTGTTCGAAATGTCGGATTTTATTCAATAAATCTTGATTTTTTCACAAGTATTCCCGATGAGTGTGGTACTATGTCACTGATTGATCTCCCTGAATCTCCCTGTAAATTGTCGGCAAGATGGCATTCGGAGCACTTTGTTTTCCAAAGTCACTCAAAGTTGCCTCATGAGTAAACTTCGTGTGACTTCAGAAAACGAAGCGCTCTGAGTGCCATTCCACTGGCGTTTTTCATTCTAGCATGCGGGGAGATTAGTCGATTGCCAGGCGACTAATCTCCCCGAATCTGACCGTGTGTCTCTGCCCTTACAGCTGAAAAAAAAATATTTTTTGGTTCAAGAATAACATGTTAAATGGTAGAATGGATCATTTGTCATGTAAACAGTTTAATTTAGAAATAAAAAGTAATCCATAAAAATCATGACAGAATCCCCCCGAATCGGACTGTGTGTCTCTACCCTACACTGGTGTGGAGGCAGCCATCTCAGTGCATTGTGCCTGATTCTGAACTTTGAAAAGGAGCCAGCACTTTAGGATGGAACTGCTTTGAGACAGCTATTGTTTCTCCCCTTTTCATTGTACTTCAATACGACTCTAGTCATCCTCCCTAGCCCTATATAGTTCTGGACATGAGAATAGCACACAAGCAGGGAAAAGATGTTTTCCTGCAACAGTATCGGTTTAAAGGCAACCCTGAATATATGGGTACTTGTTCTGTACACAAAGACACTGTAATGACAAGGTTCTCTCTCTTACTCCTCATAACAATACAGAAAACCAGCACAAAAAGTCTGTAGAGAGGGAAATTTACTGGTATTGTAGGAATAGTATATATATATATATATATATATATATATATATATATATATATATATATATATATATATATATATATATATTGAATAAAGTACCCCCTCTTGTAAAATAGAAGGATATTATAAGTTACCGAGGAGTTTCATGACAATATAAAAACACGAGGCTGAAGGCCCAGTGTTTGTATACAGGTCATGAAACTCTGAGGTAACTTCTAATATCCTCATATTTTGCAACTGGGGGTACTTTATTTATTATAATACACAAATTTCAGTGAGTCATGTGACAGAAATGACATCAGAACACACCGTTTATAACTGATGACATCATAACTCACCGTTTATAAGGATATAATTTACAAGATATTCATGGCTTTTGTGTATTATATATATATATTTAAGTAAGTGACTTTCATATTTTCTTCCTAGTGCCTTTTATGCCAGTACAGAAATTTCTGAATGTTACAGTTCCCGTAGAGTAAAAGAAAATTTAATGCTATACAGGTATGGGACCTGTTATCCACGATGTTCGGGACCTGGGGTTTTCTGGGATAAAGGATCTTTCCGTAATTTGGATCACCATGCATTTAAGTCTACTAGAAAATCATTTAAATATTAAATAAGCCCAATAGGATTGTTTTGCCTCCAATGAGAATTAATTATAGCTTAGCTTGGATCAAGTACAAGGTATACAAGTTACAAGGTATAAAGTACTGCTTTATTATTAAAGAGAAAGGGGAATTGATTTTTTTTAAATATTGCATTATGTTATTAATAATAATAATAATAATAATTCTGAACCGTTTGGATATCCGGTTTCTGGATAATGGATCCCATACCTGTACTGCTCTCTAGAGACAAGAACTGACCAAAGAAAAGGTAGTCCTCACTGCAATTGGAGAAAGCCAACAAGGTAGGAAAAAACAGATGCCATGTACACTCAACACTTTTTAGACTATTAGTTTGAAAGAAGGTTCTTATAGAAAGTTATTTTAGTAACTTGTAATGAAATATAGGCAATCACACAATTAATACAATAGCTTTAATTTTGCTATAATCAAAACGACTCGTGTATCTCAGAAGACCCTGTTATAAGAGGTCTAGACCTCAATTGACATTGTTAACATGTTCCTAATTAAACATTGCACATAGAAGCGTCTTATCTCTTAGTTACAGGCTGGGAAAATGAAATAATTTATACACTTTCATCATTACCTCGACACTTCAAAACTTTTTCTATTTATAATGTAACTCCATGATAAGTGATTATAGAAAATGGAATCTGAAACACAAGGGGCATTGGAGATAGTGACAAACATTCATGTGCCTATTTATAAAGAACATTACTTACTCTAGAGCAGACTTTCTCACTTGTAGAAACACTTGGAATGCACACTTGCCTTTGTGGCACACTTTCCCTTGTCTTGAGGCAGGAATGTTCTCTCTGTACCCCACATGTGACAGTAGCAGTCTATTTGATGTACCAAAGATACCTTCTTTCAAAATAGTAATTAGCTATATATTTTACAATGGACTGCTGTGTTTTATTTTGTATTTTTAAAAAAAATTGCACTCTTTTTTTATCTGTACAGTATAAGTAAAATTTAAGCCAAATTAGTAAATTTCAGTAGAAATATTTCAGATTGATGAGGCATGAGTGTTACTATGATGATTATGCAATGTCTTGGCGAAAATAAAGTTTAAAATCCACGCACAACAGTAGTTCAGGTGTAGCCACATATAAGTTTGTAATGAATGAAAAAAAGGGTTGCATTCCACCATTCCTTCTAAAGAGAGCACATCTTTTCACCCATGGCTGCTTCAGTAGATATGTCTGGCTTAATGATGGGGAACTTTACCCAAAAGCCATTAATATTGCAGCAGACATGGAAAGAGTCCAACACAAGTAAGTAAACAGCGATGGAAAGTGCTACTCTTGCCATGGAGATCAGCTAAAAACTATACCTGGGAATTAAAAGGACTGAAATCACATACCTGTAACTGCCTTGTAGCACTTGATCTTAAAAAAAGTCCTTAGGGTAAGGGGTGTCTTGCAGAGTAAGTCTCTGCTGATTTCCATTATACCCAATTATTTAATTGGACTAGTAGGCTGTAAAAGGGGGTCCACTAGTTCTGGCACTTAGTAAATTAATATAGCTAGGAACTCAAATTTACAAAATCCAAAATAGACACCATTATAATTATAATGAAAATAAAATGAATGCTGCAAGGTCAGCTTTATATTCCTTTTTGAGCTTGATAGAATATTTTGCAGCCATTACCCCTACTATCAACTAACATAAAAGAAGGGGTGCACTCCCACGTGTAAATTTGTATCAGCACCTTTAATCAAGGAAAAGTATATTGCACTTACAAATCACCAGAAAATGATTGTTCATCAATAAAGTCTGTTAAATCTATTCCCAACAAGTTTCTTTGTGTCCAGACTTTCTCAAGGGTGATGGTGTGCTGTCACCCCTACAGCCTGTGTCCTTGTGTACCTAATAAATTACAAATCTTTTTACACGTCTGTTTGGAAGACTGCTCTTTGAGTGCCTGCTCTACTACATATTTATACAGGAGTGTGTGCATGGATGCTGGGTTTTCATTTGGAGGGGTTGAACTTGATGGACTGTCTTTTTTCAACCCAATTTAACTATGTAACTATGTAACTTTATTTATACCGACCTATCTACAGTATACTGTTCCATATATTAATTATATATACTATAGATACCTATAATAAACTAACAGTAGAACTTAAGATCCCAATAGCCTTGGACATTATGTTTGTTCAAGATGTCATCCAAACCACTCTAAACTCTAAAGAAATTAATAGATTCTGCCATTACAGCATCTCTTAGAAGGGTATTCCACAAGCTCACTGTCCTCACTGTGAAGAACCACCTATACTGTTTTAAATAAAAGTTCTGTTCCTCTAGTCTTAAGAGGTGGTTATTGGTACCTTAATTGTTTATATGGGAAATAAAATCCCCCACTATCTGTCTATAGTGTCCTCTTATGTACATGTAAAGAGTAATCATCTCCCCTTCCAAGTGTCTTTTCTCCAGAACAAACAACTTTTGACGGTCTTTTCTCATATTTTAAATGTTCCATCCCCTTTACCAGTTTAGTTGCACGTCTCTGCACTCTCTCCAGCTCATTGATATCTATCTAAAAGACTAGAGTCCAAAACTGCACTGCATACTCAAGGTGAGGCCGTACCAGGGATCTATAGCGGCAAAATTATATTTTAATTCCTCAAGTTAATGCCCTTTTATGCAATACAGTACTTTATTTGCTTTAGTAGCCACTGAGTGACATGGTCTAATATTACACAGCTTGCTATCAACAAAAACTTCCCCAGATCCTTCTTAATTATATATATCACCCAGCACAGTACCATTTAGTGTAAAACTCACATTTATATTATTCTGACCAAATTGCACAACCTTGCATTTATCAGCACTGAACATGGGGGGGGGGATATATAGCTTTTAGGCTGTATGTCAATGAGTCCATGGGACAGTGGCTATTTATTGGAGAAGCAGTCTCTAATGTTTAACAATTTTCTGCTGTCAGTAAGTGCATTTAATAAAATCAGTAGGTGACAGAATGTGTGTGATAAATTCAAACACAGAGCAAAAGGTTCATTGCTACCTTCCCCAATTTCAAGCTTCACTGGCAGGGCTAATGAAACTGCCAAAGTCTAACTCTGGCTTACTCTTGTTTTTCTGACTCTTGTGAGTCTAGAATTCTGGGGAACTGTATGCATAGAGCTTGTGAGATGCTTATATTGACATTGGTGTCCATACACATATCATAACTTCAGTAAAGGTGCTGAAGGTCAAAATATGAGAAGGCAGTGGATTATTCAGTGGTATTTTTACTGAAGATTATTCTCTAAACCTCTTGTATTTTTTTCTTGCCGTAAACGTGAGTTTGCTTCTTTTCATTTTTATTCTGAGTATATCTATTTTCTCACCTATTTTACCTTCCGTACAGCTAAGCTCTCTCCTAATTTTCTTTTTACATTATCCTCTTATTTGTTTAAGCTGGTCCTGTACCAATTTAATATAAACCATCTATCTGTGTCTCTTCTCATCAACTCCCTGTAAATCGTTTCTTTATTCATCAATATAATATTTACTTAGTAAAGTACCAAAATTAGATTATTATTTGAATAAATACTATCCAGTGCTGAGGATGCATACATCCCTAACAGATAACAGAAAAAGTCTGAATCTGAAAATCTGGCATCTCAGACCTGCCGAGGCTGCTTATAAGTCAATGGTAGAAGTCCCAAAGATTTTTTTATCTGCTGAGTTTCATGTCATAACCCAAAGATTTCAGGGTTTTTGGGGCAAAAAATCTGAAAAAAAGTTTTCGGGTGGAAAATTTGAAAAATTCGTACGATTCACATTTTTCGGGTTTTTTTCTGCAAACAAAATTTTCAGGAAAATCTGCTAATAAATTAGCCCAAAAAACCTGTGTGGATTTGGTCAGAGTTTTTTTCAGAAAATATTGAGATAAATTCGGACTTTGATAAATAACCCCCCATTCTATGTTTTAAGAGTATAATCAGCGCCAGATTTGGAAGTGATGCTCCGCTAGTCCAGCTGCCTACAGTGCCTCTCCTCCCAGCACATGCATGCGTTCTTGTGCGTGATCTCGCGGTTACGGTCAGCTTCGTGGCTTCTCTGTCAACTACAGATGCGGCTGGGCAGCATGCCACCCCTATAAAAGGGCTGCCCTAGGCCCAGGCCTTGACACAAATCCTGGCCTGAGTATAATGCACTTGCACATTCCTGTTTTTCATACAAAATGTTTTCTTTAAAGGATAAGTAAACCTTAAAAATAAGCGTATGTAAAATTAATGAGGGTGTTATTCTAAGTGCTTTTGCAATGTACATTCATTATTTATTTTTAATTCCAAGATATTATAGGATATATGTCCTGTTAACATGAATGAATTTTGTTACAACAGTGCCACCTGCTGTTCATTTTCCTAACCATTTTGACCAGCAAGTAGTCAAGGATGTTGTCAGGAAAAAGAAAGAGGCTGATGTTCTTCTGCTTAGAAAATATTTGAGAAAGGTTTTTCATTTTTTTTTTTAAACAGAAGAACATCAGAGCAGCATTTTCTTTTTTCTGACAACTTCCTTGACTACTTGGTGGTCAGACTGGTGGAGAAACGACCAGCAGGTGGCGATGTTGTAACAAATTTCCTTTATAGTAACAGTACATGTATCCTTTAATATCTTGGAATTAAAAAGAAAATGAATGTACTGTACATTGCAAACGTACTTAGAAGAGCCCCCTCATCAATTTTACATTCACTTATTTTTAAGGTTTACTTATCCTTTAAATGAAGAATGTATAGACAATGGCTAATTGAAGAGAAGGGCACATTTACAAGTTTTCAATGCAGTTGAAAAAATGGTATTTATTAAAGGGATGATTCTCTTTAAGTTAAGTTTTAGTATGTTAGAATGACTATGCAACTATGACTAAGCAACTTTTTAATTGGGCTTTTTTTGTGTAGTTGTTAAATGATTTGCTTTCTGCTTCTGACTCTTTCCAGCATTAAAATGGGGGTCACTGACCCATCTAGAAACAAACGCTCTGTAAGGCTACACGTGATGTTATCGTGACTTTTTATTACTCATATTACTATTCAGACCATCCCCTAATTATATTCCAGTCTCTTATTCAGATGAATGCATGGTTGCTATGGTAATTTGGACCCTAGCAACCAGATTGCTGAGACTGCAACCTGTAGAGCTGCTAAATAACTCAAAAACCACAAATAATAAAAAATCAAAACCAATTGCAAATTGCCTCAGAATATCAATCTCTGCACTCCTATAATGCTTGTCTGGTGATTTGCATAAATTAACGCCAGTAACTGAGAATATCATTTCATAGACCCTTGGACAGAAATATATTCTTATTGTCTCTGTCTCAATAGGGTGTCAATGCACAGCTAAAAAAACATTATATCTCCTCATCTTTTTTCCAAATTTTCTCTTTCCTCTTGTTCAAATTATTTGTTTATACTTATATATATATATATATATATATATATATATATATATATATATATATATATAACAACCAAGGGGTCGGTGCACACAGAGCACAAAATGGATGCCTAGGTGCTGGAGCAATTAAACATAGAATGGAGGTAACAAGAAGAGCCCGCACACACAGGACTTGAGTGAAGAAAAAATTAAATTAATCGTTTATTCGTTTATAGAATAAACGATTAATTTTTTCTTCACTCAAGTCCTGTGTGTGCGGGCTCTTCTTGTTACCTCTATATATATATATATATATATATATATATATATATATATTATTTTCTCAGCAGAAGGAGCCAGCTATATAGATAATCTGTTCTTCAGTTTATACCTAAAGAATAGGGCAACCCCTGCCCTTTTGTTTATATGGACATAAGCATTCATCATTCATCTGCAACAAAAAAACCAATTAGTTATAAAAGAGTGCATCACATCTATTTGCTATCTCAGTAAATTGAAATAAATAGTGGGCTTTAAATATCAAAAAATCTGCCTTAGTTGACCAAAGTACTCATTTTAATGCCCTATTTTATATTTCAATGTGTTATACTACTTTTGTACTACTATACTACCTTTGTTATTTACCATCTTGAATATCTTGAAAAATATACCCTTCTAAATGGAGCTGTGGTGACAGCTGAAGCTGGTAGTGTAGTGGCAGACTGAATACAGACAGGAGACAGGGACACCAAACTACAGTTTAGGTTTTCTCACTGCAATTTATTATCATCAATTCAGCTTTCACACAAAAGTTCACTTTCCCCAAAGTCTCTGGGTAAACAAAATTAAGGACCGTCACTCCTCGTGGTCTATATGGGTTTTATAGCAACCAAACACAAACAAGGTGTAGAATAACTTCATGGCTTTCCATTCACTACAGTCCACTGCAGATAGGAAAAAAAAATAATTTTACTGGCAATTTTACTGGCAAGGGCCAGGTCCACAAGGGACATGTTATGTCAATGGGTGAAGCTATGATGTCATAGGGAGCAGAGTCATGACGCCCCGGGGGGCAGAGTCCTGTCGTGAATTTACAAAACACATTTATTAGAGGCATTAACATTAATGTGGTGTTTCAATACTCATCACACAGCCCCACCAGAGTTCCGTGTCCCTCTTCCTTTAAAGGTCCCAATGTGCCCACGATCATTGTTTGTCATTCAAGCACAGGTAAAGTATGTAATCGGCTGTAAGAAACATTTGCGCTTATGCTATATTCTTGTACGAGTGGCATTACCGTGCAGATTAAAATGAATAGAGATGAGCTCTTCGTGACCATGCAATAAAGAGAGATCTCTGAAGCACAGAGGAATGAGAGCTGAAAGTGTCAAAGCTTTTTGTTACTGTTGCATAGAAGAACTTCTTAATTACAGAATGATGCGCTAAATATAATGTATTTAGCAGTCAGTAAATAGTGACAATGTGAGAAATATAAAAGGAACAGAACTTCCATTTAACATGCTGAAATTAATTAACGGCAGACACAATACAATTCCTAATACATTGTATCAAAGCTGTGGCTGCACCAGGAGTATGTTACTGTCTTAGAGAGAAACCCTAAAGAGGCAGTATACTCACTTGTTTAACATGATTTCAATGAATACAGTTTGTGCTGGACTTACTCTTTTGCCTATTTATCATTAAAAAAATCTAAGTTTTTTTTTATTTCTTAAGCCAAATAGGACAAACAGGGAAACTTAAAGGGGTTAGTAGAATATTCTACTAAGAGTATGTTTACCCCAGTAGACCATACATGTTTGGAAAATATACATTCTTAGAAATCCAAAATTGGTAAATGTCTTTCTAGTCCAAACTACCAAAGCGTAAAACTTTCCTAAAGCCAACAGTTTTATTTCTGAGTATGTCATAGACCCCAAAATGAAAATAGTGCAGATAAATTATTATCAGCTACTGCAAAATCATAAAACATTTACTACATATTCTGTGGGGTAAAGCCTCAAAAAATGAATGTTCACCCCTGAAAAACATATTTTTGGAAAGTATATATTTCCCCAAATCCAAAATGGGTATGTCTTTCTAATGTAAATCACCAACTGCAAGGTTTTTTGTTTTTTTTTAATAAAATACTGGTTTTGATAACAGTTCTGAAAATCACCTGAACCTTGCACTGTACAGAATTTAAAGGTTCTGCCTTTAAATAGCAACTTCCTCTAAAGTCACATTTAGCCTATGATTACGTGCTCCTGGAACATGAAACGTGTAAGGCATTGAAGATATTGTGAGATGCAGGTTTTTCATATAAACATATTTTTGCTGACCTATGTGGTTTTCAACTGTCTCTCCTGTTTTGGCATACATGCAGATTTCTGCTCTCTTTGCTGAGGTGGTCTGCTGGTGCATTTGGACCACACTTTACATTTGGTGAGTTATTGCTTTTGACTTTGGTTATCTGTGTTATGGCGCATATTTTTTCACATTGGTTTTATGTGCCAGCATACCACAGCATATGACTTTAAAAAAATGAACAAGTGCAACCCCCTAAATTACTGGCCAGCCTTAAGAATGTCACTAAGTGATTGTTAATACTGAATTACAGTTGATTCATGATTAGAATTAGCCTTCAAGCTTGAACATGGCTGAATCACTTTACTTTTCTAGTCTCATCAGATCAAAAGTTATCTGACTCAAACTGCAATTATACAAGCAACAAGGTTCCAGATACAGGAGCACGTTTTTATATCAGCCATAAATCCAAGAATATACAGTGAAACCTCAATTATTTCCCTCATTTTACATTGTTGTTTTGTGGTCCCACCTTTATATTATGCACAATACATTTCCCTGATTTTACATTTTCCTGGATTTTACACCATTTTTTTCTGGTCCCCTGAAAAACGTAAAATGGGGGTTCTACTGTATTGGACAGCAAATAACTGTTCATCTCAAATGTCACCCTAATTGTCCTTCAAGCTGAACTTTCAAGTCAGGAACTAACTGACCCACACTATGGCTCCAGGCTGACCACAACCCTACCAGGATGGACATGAAACATTCTGTATATATAAAGTCACAGAACCATACATAATTAGCACTGATGCTTAGCATCAGCGGTTCATTAAAACCCTCTTATTTTTTTTTTTTTTGCTTGGAGTTACTAAATGGTTGGTGCCAAACATGACTGTTTTTAAATGTGCTCACAAGTTTTCATACATATTTAGCCCTACCTCTCCAGAAGGGTTACTATAGAAGCTGTGAAGACCTTGAGACAGAAACTGCACTTATCACTCTGGCAAATTATTTTTCTTGTTTTTTTCAAATGGAGTATTCAATTTTAGACCTCAATTTTCTATACCTTTCACTCAATCTGATATTTATTTTCTCTGATTTCCTTTGCAATCAAAAGTAATTTTTCCCTTTTAAATTCAATTTCCATGTTTCAAAAAATTTAAAACTCAGAATGTGAGGAATATCTTGAGAAATAGATGATAAAGACATAACTATTGAGGAAGTAACCCACTAGAATAGGGGCCCTGTGGAGCACTGTTTAAATATAGGTTTAAAAACAAATATATACGTTTAGGTAAAATGTATTAGATGATGATGCTAGATAGATAGATGAAAGATGAAAGCAGGGTCGGACTGGGGGGCCCGGGGGCCAGCAGGGACTACTGTCTGGGGCTCCCTACGACCCCCCGCCCCCCTACGTGATGCGCCAAGTGCGCTCTGCTTGAAAGGCGTTGCCTAAGGAAAACATTTTTTGTGTACAATTTGATCGATAGAGGGGTCTGGCCCGGCGGGGGCCCATTAAGGGTCGGGCCCACTGGGTTTTTTCCCGGTATCCTGGCGGGTCAGTCCGACACTGGATGAAAGATAGATAGATAGATGACCATTCCACAGATATATACTGCTATAACTGTATTTACTTGAA
Organism: Xenopus laevis; assembly: GCF_017654675.1. Taxonomy (NCBI): domain Eukaryota; kingdom Metazoa; phylum Chordata; class Amphibia; order Anura; family Pipidae; genus Xenopus; species Xenopus laevis. The sequence continues at coordinate 85,113,571 of NC_054377.1, forward strand.
GACTGATCTGGTGAATAACTGCATAAGGTGTTAGATTTCAATCTAAAGGTGGCTGAGCCCTCACCAAGCAACTTCAATTATAACACAAAAATAAACACATATGCTTTTAGCAAGACATGGGAAATATAAAACCAAGGATTGTAAATCTCAGCATGGGGCAACCCTAGTGATTCTACCTTGCTGATATATTACTGCCCCTGCATGTAAAAATTATTTTTGTTGCCTGTGTTATAAATATAGTAAATGACATTAAAGAAAGGACACATCACCCTCAATTTCAAACTTTTTTGTCTGAATTAAAGCTGCCTAACAGCTATTTGAGCCAGAGAAAGCTATATAAAATATCTAAGACCATCTCCACTTTGCATTAGAAGGGGACAAACAATTCATTTTTCAGTCCAGAGGACAAATGGACCAGTCCCTGAATGAACCTGTGCTAAGAGTTATCCCTGTATTTTCTCCTTTGCTAAAAAGGCATCCAATGCTTTCTTGAAAATATGTAATGCATCTACCAGTACAACTTCAAGGAGAGAATTCAACAGCTTCAAAGGTCTCACTTTTAAATAGGGATGCACTGAATCCAGGATTCGGTTCGGGATTCGGCCTTTTTCAGCAGGATTCAGCTGAATCCTTCTGTCTGGCCGAACCGAATCTGAATCCTAATTTGCATATGCAAATTAGGGGTGGGGAGGAAAATAGCGTAACTTTTCATCACAAAACAAGGAAACAAAAATGTTTTCCCCTTCCCACCCCTAATTTGCATATGCAAATTAGGGTTTGGCTTCGGTTCAGTATTCGGCTGAATCTTTCACAAAGGATTCTGGGGTTTGGCCGAATCCAAAATAGTGGTTTAGGTGCATCTCTAGTTTTAAAACCCCTTCTTGTACATTAAGATGGAATATTTTTTTCTAATCTGAATGGCCTCATGTCTGCTGTATTTATTGATGACTATGGCATCAGCGACTTTATTATATACTTATAAATATTCTTCATCTGTATAAACAATAGCAGACCTTCCATAACCTAGTCCATGTTTCCACTCCAGAGGACAAATGGACCAGCCCCTGAATGAACTTGTGCTAAGAGTTAACCCTGTATAGCAGACCTTCAATAACCTTTATTGGTGTAGTCCCTATTCTTCACACTACAGACTATTTAAAAAAATATCGCTTTGATCAGTGGAGACCAAACCTAAACTGCAAGAATGGCCCTCTCCTCCCATATAGGTCAATGCCTTGATGGCCCTTTCTGCCTGCTGACTTGCATTGTTTGCTGCAGCTAAGTTTTGTATCCACAAGTACACCTGGGTACTACTTCATCAAGGATTTTCCTAATTTAAAGGAGAAGGAAAGGTTTCATGCACTTGGGGGTGCCAAATGTTAGGCACCCCCAAGTGATTGTATTGATTTACCTGAAACCTTGGGCCGGTGCTCCTATCAGCAGAAAACTGCACCACGGAGCGATCATCTTCTATCGAAAAGCCAAACTTTAAAAAGTCGGCTATTCCGTTCAACTGCGCATGAGTTTGACCCAGGAAATTTGAAGAAAGAAGAAGCTGGAAGAGGATCTCTCTGTGGTGCTCACTGCAATAACCACAGGGTGGTGCAGTTTTCTGTTGATAGAAGCACCAGCCCCCGGGGGTTTCAGGTAAGTCAATACAATCACTTGGGGGTGCCTAACATTTGTAGACCCAATACAGAACCTTGTGGGACCCCACTAAGTAGATCATATATACTGCAACTCCTCTGTCCAGCTGCCTACCTACTTCATCATAACAGAACGGCCTTTTTAGTTTGTAGCCTCCATGATGTTCGGGTTTTTTTAGGTGGTTTTCACTCGAAAACTCGATCAATTCAAGCTGTTTGAGGTTTTTTTTGCTAATAACTCGATCAATGAGTATGAGTTTTTTACATTCGAGTTTTTTCAGAAATAAGCAAACATTCAAGTTGTGAGTTTATTCGAGGTAGAAAAAAACCTCACAAATGCAAACATAACCCAATCTGTGATAAATTTCGCCACTTTGTAAACATTTGTTTGGGATCTTTCAGAACATTGTAACATTTTATAAAGAGCGAATAAAGATTGCTTCCTCCATATTTTTGCCTGCTTACTTTTGTTAAACCCTCAGCTGGATGCATGTTATTTCTTTTTTTTTTTCTTCTTCTTCAGTAAAGCACATTTTAGGTATAATTTGTGTACTTTTTGTATACAAATAGCTTTTTTTTGTACAAACAAATATTTTAAACTTCAACAATAAGCATGTTGCCTGAATTGATACTGATAGTTTGGAATAAAGCAACATGTAGTTTAAATATCAACTTCAATTTTATACATTATTAAACCAAGAAATCATAAAACAGTATAATGTTTGTTTCTGGGTTTCCAGCTCTCCTGATCAGTAAAATCTCTTATGATGTGATGTCTCTATCAGGTCTCAACTTGCATCCTTGCTATGCCTGGAAAATATGTCCTGATGTTGCTTTAGTTGTAAGGTGATTCTACACTGCTTGGCTTCCAGCTGGAACTATAAGTGGTATTCATCAAAGCTTATTGTTCATGTTCACAAAATTAGACTTGTAAGCACTTTCTGGAAAATATGATTGCTTTTAGAGGCTTGCAATTCAACCTCCTCCCGTAACAGTTTCCAAATCAACTCATAGCTCATATTTTGTACATGTCCATGATAAAGGAAGTAGTTATCATCCATCTGTCACTTACTCAGCTGGATACAGTTCCAACACCTGTGTATTTTCTATTCTGCACATAATGCATCAATATTCAGCAACACCAGCATCATTAGAAAGCTTTAAAGGGGAATTGTTAAAGTTAAACCATGCACCCATATTTTATTTTTTGTTTACCAATTCTGTTTCATAAATAGTTTGTATTCCTTTCTTCATATTTTGCAAAGTAGGTTATACTTATTTGTGGGATTCCTCAACATATGAGGAGACTGAAAGCCAGGACCTCACTGTGCTACTCTGAAGTGTTCCAGAGGAAAAGGGGATGGTTATTGCATTTGGGGAGGGGATGGAGTGTTGTGTAGGGGCCCAAGTGCTAAAATTTCATTTTAAATGTTTTTTTAAACAGTAGTATTTCAGCAGTGACAAAGTTTATTGGATTAAAAGAAAATATGCAATATGCATCATAACGAAATTAGACAGGTGCATAAAGTTTACATCAATACTTAGTTGAGCCTCCTTTTGCAAATGTAACAGCCTCTAGATGCCTCCTATAGCCTTTGATGAGTGGGTTCTGGATGGCGGTATTTTTGACCATACAAAATCTCTCCAGTTCAGTTAAATTTGATGGCTGCCGAGCATGGACAGCCTGTTTCAAATCATCCCATAGATATTCAAATCGGGGGATTGTGACGGCCATTCCAGAATATTGTACTTCTCCCTCTGCATAAATGCTTTTGTTGATTTCAAAGTGTGTTTAGGGTCATGGTCTTGTTAGAATATCCAACCCCTGTGTAACTTCAACTTTGTGACTGCTGCTTCAACATTATCCTGAAGAATTTGATGATATTGGGTTGAAATCATCCGACCCTCGACTTTAACAAGGGCCCCAGTCCTTGAACTAGCCACACAGCCCCACAGCGTGATGGAACCAAATTTGAAAGTAGGTAGCAGATGTTTTTCTTGGAATGCAGTGTTCTTCTTCCGCCATGCAAATCACTTTTTGTTAGGACCAAATAAATTTTTTGTCTCATCAGTCCAAAGCACTTTGTTCCAAAATGACTGTGGCTTGTCTAAATGACCTTTTGCATACAAGTGACTATTTGTGGAGTGAGTATACAAAGGGCTTTTTTCTCATCACCCTGCCATACAGATGTTCTTTGTGCAAATTGCACTGAATTATAGAACAATTGTAGAACAATTGTAGAACAATGTACAGATACACCAATTCAACCAAAATTGGATTTTTGTAAAAAATTTATTGGTGGCCATCTCAGGTCATTTTGCCTGGTTGTGTGCAGTGGCGTAACTTGTTGTTACTGGGCCCCATAGCAAATTCAATTTAGGGCCCCAAAATATTTATAAGTTGGCCTATTTTACCAAGATATATTAAAATTGCTAATTAATTAGGGTCTCACTGGGCCCCTACACTCCTGGGCCCCCCTGCAACCGCAGGGTCTGCTTCCTCTATAGTTACGCCACTGGTTGTGTGCTTTCAGAAAGAGCCAGCACTAGGATGGAACTGCTTTCTGTCAGGCTGTTGTATCTCCTACTCAATGTAACAGAATGTGTCTCAGTGTGACTTGGCTTTTTACTATTGAGTGCTGTTCTTATATCTACCAGGCAGTTGTTATCTTGTGTTAGGGAACTGTTTTCTGGTTACTTTCCCATTGTTCTTTTGTTTGGCTGCTGGGTAGGGGGGAAGAGAGGGGGTGATATCACTCCAACTTGCAATACAGCAGTAATGAGTCACATGACTGGGGCAGCTGGGAAACCAACAATATCAATAGTCCCATGTCAGATTTCAAAATTAAATATAAAAAAAACTTTTTGCTCTTTTGAGAAACGGATTTCAGTGCAAAATTCTGCTGGAGCAGCACTATTAACTGATGCGTTTTGAGAAAAATTACAATATCCCTTTAAACTAGGGATGCACCGAAGCCACTATTTGGGATTCAGCCAAATCCCCGAATCCTTCGTGAAAGATTTGACCAAATACCAAACCTTATCCAAATCCCGGGCAAGGAAAAAGTGTTGAAAAGTTTTTTACTTCCTTGTTTTGTGATGAAAAGTCAAGTGATTTCCCTTCCCACCCCTAATTTACATATGCAAATAAAGATTTTGATTAGGTTCGGCCAGGCGCAAGGATTCGGCACAATCCTGGCCAAACCCCGAACCAAATCATGGTACATCCCTAATTTAAACCTACATATAAAGCAGATGAATACACATAGACAAAAAAAAGCCAATTAAAAAAAAGCCATTACATGGTAATAAAGTTAAAGAGCTTTAGTATATCTTAATAATATCATAAGAATATATATAGTTGGCATGCAATTTGAAGAAAAAAAAACCAATGACAAATTTCTATAAGCTTATCAGCAAGGGCATTCTCACATTACCTTAATGTCCAGGTTTCTTTGTGTTAGATTGTGTCACTGGTAAATCTGACATAAATTCAGTCAGTCTTGTTGGAAGGTGTTACATTTCTTTGAGAAGTGGTCACATAATAAATTAAAGGAACAGTAATACAAAAAATTAAAGTGTTTTGAACTAAACAAAACAATGTACTGTTGTGTCGCACTGGTATAATCGGTGTGCTTGCTTCAGAAACTATATTATAGTTTATATAATATGACTGCTGTGTACCCATGGGGGCAGCCATTCAAAGCTGAAAACGCACAGGATACACAGCAAATAACAGATAAGCTTTGTGTCATGGTCGGCACACTAAATTCAGAACCAATGCTTCCGCCTTTAACAGCCGCCTTTTACCTCGGGAGGAGTCCTCAGCTAATCGGATGCTGCCAGGTCTTATTAAGAGAGTTGCCAAGCGAGGGGTTCTGAATGAGCAAAGGGACACGACGTTTAAATAAAGTCTTTTGGGCAGACGGTCACGGTACAAAGCGTAGACAGAAAGCGTAGTCAGATCAGGCCGGGACAGGGCAGGCAGAGTACAAATGGAGTCAGGCAGGCAAGGGTCAAACCAGGAGATCAATCCGGAGGTATACGGAATAGAGGAGTCAGTTACCAGGCAGGGTCAGGATTTCGGAAGTCAGGATCTTCACAAACAGGCAGGGGTCACAACAGATAATCAGGAATCAGAAGCTTTAACAGCACTGAGGCACCAGGAACTCTTTTGAAAGAAAACTATAACTGGCAATGATAAAATACTTTTTGTGCCTTTAAATATGTTTGAATTTCGCGCCCTTGCACGCTGGCATCATTATGCCAGTGTGCCTGCGCCTATAAAATGGGAGGAGGCGCGCCGCACGCGCCCTTAGGAACCGGCGCATCAGAGGAGAAAGACCGGTGTGGCGGGCATCCCTGCCGAGAGCGTGGCGGGCGTCCCTGCCGGCCCACTAGGCCACCAGGGTGAGTAATCATCACACTTTGTAGTATACAATAAGATTCTTCAGAACGCATCTATTGTGTATCCTGTGCTTGAATGTCTGCCCCCATGGCTACACAGCAGCTTATTTATATAAACTATAGTAAAGTTTCTAAAGCAAACATGCCAGTTTTACCAATGCAGGGTATTATATTGTCATTCCTTTAACATAGTTACATTTTTTTGTTGTTACTGATCCTTTAAAGGACCAGTAACATTAAAAAAAAATTTCAAAATTCGTTAGTATAAAACGAAAAATCAACACCAAGGCAAATTAAACTTTTAGATTGCAAAGCCTTTATTAAGAGATAACTTACCAAAACTCCACTTCCTGTCCTCTTCTAAAACGGCGAAAGGGCAACCATCCATGCAGCGGTGTTCAACTTCTCCTCCCTGGCTATTCTAGTGACAGTATGTGAAGGAGGCAGAGGTCCGCTCTGCAGCGCTTCCCCTATTCCCAGCAGTCGGACTTTGACTCCTACGGCGAGGAAGAAGAAGAGGAGGAGGAGGACGGCAGCCTCTGCAACTTATTTCTAGAAGTTATTCATGGCCTTATAAACATAGAAGCTACTATAATCTTTGTTTTTTTTACTGTTCTACTAATTCACCAAAACACTTCAATATGCCTAGCCATTATGACAACCTTTCCTTAGATACCTCCTTTCATTCCTGTAAATTGTCACCTGTTTTTTTTTGTCTCATTTTGTTGGAAACCCTTCTGCAAATGACTTCATACAGCATCAAGTTAGTCCCTGCATGCTATCAATCTAAGTAAATTCACTTTCATATATACAGCTTTATGTTTGCCCTCTGGGTATGAATTTGACTACTGTATTAGTGTTTATGAAATACCAAACTGAAATAAACATAAAACTACAATATAAATATAAAATAGGTAGGGTGGTAGGCAGGTGAGCAATAGTCCAAAGTGTCTTTATTTAAGAATACTTTTGAGAAAGGGCATAAAGTAAAGCAGGTAATTAACCTTTCAGTATAACTTAAAACAGGCATGAGGATATGAGGATATGTGAGTCACTGAAAAATCTAGATTCCCAAGTGGGTCTTATCATGTAGTCCTACATTTAACTTCTGAAAGTTCATGTCCTATGCCTGCAATCTGTATTTTTACCCAATTGATGTTCACAAATATTAACCTCTTTCCTGAAACAGAAAGGTGACGTAAGGGATGGTGATAATGGAGGTGCAAGAGAGGTAGAGAAACATACTCTAGCAGACCTGACCCATGTTCTTGCACCCATATTTAGCTACTCAATAGTTGTCCAATTCCTGCATATTCTATGGATAATAACTAGGTAGTGACCTGTTGTAAAACTCTATCACAGTCAACTCATAATTATCTTTGGGGGTAGGATGCTTCATCCATACCCAATTTACAGCAGTATACAACTAGTCACATCCACAATTGTGCATGAGTCCCCCTTGCTGATCTCTGGAAAATACATTGATTTAAACCTTCCCTAAATCCTACTCAAATTACCATACATTGTGTGACAATTATGTGAATATTCAAATTCTACACTTTTAAAATCCCAGTGCCCTGCTCTTGTATTTTGAGGGTATTCCTGTTTCTAAAGAAGTTTTGTGCAATAAAGTAAAATCTTCAGTCTTTTTCCACAATACATTACTAGCTGTTAAAGAATGAGTTAAAGGCAAATGTTTATTCGCATTTCAGATCTGACAGATGCTTTCTAATGGTGTAGTGACAGATACCAATGCAAAAAAAACGTGATGTACTTTATTTTCTTGTTTTTTGCCAGCAGTTGAAATGAAACACAGGAAAGAATGCAAGAGAGATTAGAGTACATTAATTAGGGCTAAGCCGCCCAGCAAAAACCTCACAATATCAGCAATCTCCACTGAGAGCTGCCAACGTGATGGCTTGTTACTCTGAGCTTGAACATTTGCTGTAGAAAATTTCAGAACGCCACCTTAATTTGGAGAATCACAGAAACATAAATTGTGATATTTTGTAAGCCTGCAGCTTTCTCGTATGGCCTACTTGTAGACTTTCTTGGACAATTACCAGTTACTAAAAGAGCAGAATTATCACGTGTGAAATTCTGTTATGTTCATGAAAAATGTAGTAGAAATACATATTTGTGAAATATTCTTATTTTTAAAATTAAGTTTAGACATCCAACTTGAAATAAATTGTAACCTATTAGGGTTGTAACTGCTATATTACTTTTAATAGTAACAGTACAGGAAAACATGCTATTAGTATTAAGTAAATTTGTAGAACTGTAATTTTTGTTAAGGTTTTCTCTGTGTTAAGTAGTGTTTTGTCTGTGGATATTTGTACAATAGCTATATTTCTATTGAAAAATAAGTCAAGGTTTGCAGAAAATGTAAAAACTATTTTTTTTAAATATAATATTCTGTTTTGTTGAATATTAGGACTTTTGCTTTAGGATGATGAAGGAATTGTCAAACTGATGTATATCTTTAGCTCATTATACAGGTTTATTTTAGTTTTTTTATGAACCCCTGCGGTTTCCACACTTTTAATTTTAATGGCAGCCATATATATTTTAACCTATTGCAATTTTAATAGATAACTTTGTTAGGTGCATATCTAAATATTGAATACATTGTTCTACTGATTTTATGGGGAATTACATAGCCGTTGTTGTCATGCTGTTATTTTTAGGGTTATTTCTATGGGTTGAATAGCACTGGAAAGAGGGTCAAGTCAATCCAAAAGGTTAATGAACAGCTTTTCAAGCAAAGGGAAGACTACGGAGAATATGTACAGGAACAACACAGGAGCAGGTAGAATAATAATGGTTGGGTTCTGCCTATTGTTATTGTACGAGATTCTCCCATTCTAGCATTTGTTTGGTCTTGTCTGCGACTTGCTCGTGCCATAATAAATAATACAGTTTTTATACTAAACCTTTTCTGAAGTTGGTCCTGACTCAAATTCTGTTTTTTGGTTAATGGTGAACTTGTTTCTGTTCCTTGTACAAGATTACACTTTGTTATATATGTTTGCCTCATACGAGCTGATGCATAGACCAGATACCACAGTATTTGTAACACCATGTCATTTTTGTAAGGCTACATAAAAGTAACTTTTACTAAACAATGCAGAACACTGACATTTATACTGGAGTCCACGTCCTTTTATTCTGAAACCAATAGCGGGAGGAGAAGGTAAATAATTAAATTACCTATTCCAATTAAACCTCCTGCAAAGCTCGCCACAGATGCAAAGATCCGATCGTACGAATCAACGTACAATCGGACTTCCCCATCTCCCAACCTGCCACTAACCATTCAGATCAAATAAAGTACAAAAGAACAGGTCATCCAATGTTCTGCCCCCCCCCCCGGAAAGTTATGTCCGACCAAAGTCTCCCTCTGAAAATCGTATGATCGGCGATACATGCAGAGATATTATCGGCAGCCGACACAAATCTTTTAAACTGTCCGATCAACCAAACGCCTGATCTCCGCTGGACAAAAAATGTCAGGACTCTCTACACACGGTTCGAAAATCGTACAAATCCTCGATTTGTACGATCAGATCTTTGCGTCTATGGCCAGCTTAATGAAGTACTTCTTCTAAAAGAATACACAAGCAGCAAGATCAGGGCTTATCTCAGGCTGGATTATAGTATCTAGAATTGAAAACCAATGATCCGTTTTAATCTATAAAAAAGAATGCAATTGAAAAAAAATGTCAGCACAGTTTAAATACAAGACCATTTATCTGTCGAAATAAGTCAAATCAACTGGACTTGCTGTGTTTTTTCCTTGAAGACTTCTTCAAGGAAAACACAGCAAGTCCAGTTTATTTGACTTATTTCTACAGATATACCATGACCTGAATGAATAAGAATCTTCACAAACATGAGACCATTTATTTTGCAAATATTTGTATTAGCTTGTTGCTGCAGATGCATTAATGACCGTATGGATAGTAAGTTGATAGGCAACTTGAGATGTCCACACACTAGCAAATAACACAGAAATGTTAACACTATAGTGCCTGGTAGCCAGCTCTGTTCTCTTGCTGGAATTTGTAGTGAAAGAAAAGCAGTGATAAATGGATTGATAGCAATGGATTAATAATGTGTTAATTAGTAGAGGGTGACTTTTATGAATTACTCTTCTGCTAATGCCATGTGGTTGCGGGCACCCACAGTGCTCTAAGCACAAAATTTGTGCCCAAACATAAGTCTATAAGAAACCAGAAGGAAATTTGAGAAGATATACATGCCTACTATTTGAGTATTATATGAGTGTTGACCTGATTGGATGACTACCGACAGACAACTAAAAGGGTTATTTTTAAAAAAAAAAAAAAAAGAGTTTTCTTTATTGACATTTTTAATATTTTGATGTCCTTCTGCTCCTTCTTGCTATTATTATAATTAATGTTGTAAATTAATGTATTTACATATTACATTCATTATATTTAATGTTACATCATTCTGGATTAAACCTGAATTCTGTACTACATTAAATGCCCGTCAACGTTTAAAGGGTTTGTTAAATTTCATTATTGGTTTTCATTTTCTATTATTTGTGGTTTTTGAGTTGTTTAGCTTTTTATTCAGCAGCTCTCCAGTTTGCAATTTCAGCAGTCTGGTTGCTAGGGTCCAAATTACCCTAACAACCATTCATTGGTTTTAATGGAATACGAATAGGAGAGGCCCTGAAAAGAAAAATCAAAAGCAGCAGTAACAATAAATGTGTAGCCTTACAGAGCATTTGCTTTTTTTAGATAGGGTCAGTGACCCCTGTTTGAAAGTTGCAAATAATCAGAAGGAGAAGGCGAATAATTAAAAAAAACTATTAAAAAACAAAGACCAGTATTTAGTTGTTTAGAATTAGCCAGTTAATTACTAAAAGTTAACTTAAAGTTGAACCACCCCTTTAATTATGAATTGGTATAATCTTTTCAGAACATCCATGTGTCTGGTTATACAATAATCCTCTCATTTGTAGTTAAAGGGACAGTTTACTTTTAAATTAACTTTTAGTATGATGTAGACAGTGAATTTTTGTGATATGTTAAAGTTCCTGACTTTTTTGCAGTTTTTAAATTATTATTTTTTTAGCACTGCAGCTTTTGAGTTTGAATGTGAAACAGCTATTTGGTTGCTAGGTTTCAATTTGAAAAGATGAATAGGAGAGGAACTAAAACGAAAGGTATGTAAACAAATGTAACAATAATAAAAAACTTTTGGGTCACTGAACCCATTAGGAAGCTGCAAATACACAATCTATATAAAAAAAATAAAATAACTAATAACAAATGAAAAGTTAGCTTAAAGTTTTAGGATTTTAAAATACAAAAATATATTGTATTGCAAAATTCTGACAGGCAAGGTTCTTACAAACGAGATTAATCAAGGAGCAAAGAAAGGCAAATGTGTAAATTAAAAATTGGGTTAGATGGAACGAAATGAAAATCATGAGATGTGAAACAGCGGGGCAGCCGTGTTAATGTGATAAGGATCTGTGTGCAATATAGCCCGAAGATAAGGATAACATTAAAACCCAGCAGTTGCCACATTTTCTCAAGAGCTTTCCGTCAGCCTTCAGAAAATAGCTGGCAGCTTAGCAAAGAAACATGATCAATAATTCCTGATAATGGCACAGAGAACAATGAGGCAGTCCTGACAGCTACAGAAACAGCATCATCCCATGCATAACCAGCATCAGGCTAGAAGGCCATGTTTATTAACCTGTTCCATGTCTGGCAAACAATGCGATGTTCCAATTTCTATTCCCATTAAAGAAGATTACATGCTTTCAGATTACATGCATTGCCATCTGTGTGTGGAAATAGAGAAAAGCAAAGCATGGCTGCTGCAGGTAATGCATATAAATGAGAAATATATACACACACACACACACACACACACACACACACAACACTGAACCTCAAGTTCTTCGATTTAGTCAATTCTCTTTATATCATAGGCAAAATGCCAACCTAAGACCAAAAAGTAAAGCACTAAGGACAAATTATGGCATGAAGAAATATTATAGAGTAGCACGGAGTTCAAATGGTAGTACAGGTATAGGACCGGTTATCCAGAATGTTTGGGACCTGGGGCTTCATGCCTTAAGTCTACTAGAAAATCATGTAAACATTTAATAAACCCAATAGGCTGGTTTTGCTTCCAATAAGGATTAATTATATCTTAGTTTGGATCAAGTATGAGGCACGGTTTTATTATTACAGAGAAAAAGGAAATCATTTTTAAAAATTTGGAGTATTTCAATAAAATGGAGTCTATAGTCTGGATAACAAATCCCATACCTCTAGTTTATAATTATTCTTTAATAATTTAGTAATGAACTCATACTCTTAGAAGATTAAATACATTTGACATGTAAGGCAGCAATGAGAAATGTAATTGTAGGCTGTGGCTCTTCTATTGATGGGAGATACCACCAGAATAATGTGGTTCAACCAACATTGGGATATACAATCAATAGAATCTGTTTGAATAATGGAATATATCTTTAAAAAAAATGGTGCAATTGACACTGCCTTGTAATAGCATATATTTTAATGAAGAATACCAACAGACCATTATAAATGTAAGAAGTTGTATAAATTCACAGAAGCATACATAAGAATTTCTTCCAAATTTGACATTACATGTGATCTTCAGAATGGAAAGTAAAGGCTTATATCAAACCCTATCACATAACACAGTGAATTTCTTCTTTATTATAATGAGTGAACAACATTTAAGAAGGGTTAAATGCGTGCTTCTTTTTGATGTCTCTCCTTGTGGTGAAGTAACAGGTGGGTGAGTCCCAAGATATCAACTGTGGCTGTCAGTACTGTTATTAATACAATATCTGAAATTGGAAGGTAAGCCATCTGTAACAACTGAATAAGAAGATTATAGAACTGAACTACAAGTGATGTGGGGAGCTCTTTTTTACTGAACAAAAATGTCTCTCTTGGTTTCATATAACCCTGCAAACACAAAATAAAGCAACCATACGCAGCTTACATAAAGAAATGCAATTATTCCATAATTTCCCTTATTTAAATATTTTCACTTCATTTCTATGCATGCCGTATTAGTGCTGGCCAGTTTTCCATTATTAAAGATATCCATTCTTTATATAATTATGTATTTGAAAAGGTCCTAGTAGTTGTTCCCTCTGCTGTACGATGTTCTCATTTACTCTGGTAATAAGGCCTGTTAAGGGCTCTTTATCATTCAGTGATATAACCATTGGGTTTCAGACAAAGTCTGCAGCTAGAATCTTAAAGCACGAGAGACCAGCTGCTCTGAAAGGAAGGGAAACATGGTCATGGAACTACAATAACATACACCAGTAAAATATGAATAACATCAACGTTTTGTTTACTGGTGTTATCCAGGTTGGCACATTGCAGGATGAAAATCTTAGTTGGGATCAAGTACAAGGTACGATTTTATTACAGAGAAAAAGAAAATCATTCTAAAAAATTTGATTTGCTTTAAATGGAGTCTATGGGAGATGGCATTTCCGTAATTCAGAACTTTCTGGATTATGGGTTCCAGATTACAGATCTCTACCTGTCATACTTCAGCTCCCACATATAGAGTATTAAACAATATTATGACTTTTTTTTTTTTTTTAAACTGGATGAGTACATGTATTATTGCATTTTTACTTTAAAGGGGTGGTTCAACTTTCAGTTAACTTTTAGTATGTTGTAGAATGGCCAATTCTAAGCAACTTTTCAACTAGTCTTCATTTTTTCATTTTTATAGTTTTTGAATTGTTTGCCTTCTTCCTCTGACTTTTTCCAGCTTTCAAATGGGGGTCACTGACCCCATCTAAAAACATATGCTCTGTAAGGCTACACATTTATTGCTATTGCTACTATTTATTACTCATCTTTCTCAGGCCTCTCCTTTCCAGTCTTTATTCAAATCTATGCATGTTTGCTAGGGTAATTTGGACCCTAGCACCCAGATTGCTGAAATAGCAAACTGGAGAGCTGCTGAATAAGAAGCTAACTCAAAAACCACAAATAAAAAATGAAAACCAATTGCAAAATTGTCTCATAATATCCCTCTCTACATCATACTAAAAGATAACACAATGGTGAACAACCCCATTAAGCATCAACGGCTAAAGTCATGTTTTCAGTGGATAAAAGCACTACTGTATTTTTACTTTAAGGACTAAGAGCTAAAGATTCTTATCTGCACTGTCTGTCCCAATATGTTAGGCTGATTCCAACAATTCTGAAATGACATCCTTCATTTGTATAATGTGATTGAATGTAATTTGAATCTACAGAGATGAATGGGAAGGGGACTGAACAGATAGTACCTATGTACCTTTTTAGTTTCACTTAAGCAATGGTTAAATACAACATGATGCTCAAAAGCAAAATTCTCCGATTTCTCCAAAAACCTGAAGCATTCTTCCCTATCCATATCTCTGAGCCACACATTCATCTCTTTAAATTCTCTCTGCCTCCCTAACATATCATGTGGCATGGGTAACATCTCAGAGATAACTACCAGTAAACCACTCACCTTATGATAATGCCCTTAATAACTTTGTACCATACAGAGGTTTAGACAAATCTATGTGCTATGCCCAGGATATGGGCTTCTAGGGATGGCACTTCTATATTAGTTACAGTCGACAGTATCACTTTAATAGAGCCATACAATTTGACCACTGGTGCTTAAAAATGTGCATCTAAAGTGTATATACAAGGCACAGGCATCTCATTATTTGTATAAAAATGCAGTAGATTTAATAAAAAATGTATATAATTGCACACACATTTTATATAAATATTATCTAGATAGAAACATAATTTCAGCAAGTACACTCCTCCAAAAAGACACTGCCCTGGTGCTACAAAAAGGAACTAACGTTTATCCATAATGAAATGGTGCACTTAAATGACTTATAATATAGAAACATTCAATTAGGCAAGGTTTCAATCCTCATTATAAAAAAATATATATTTGGATATTTCAAAACTTCAAAGTTACCACAGGCAGCAGAGATCTATGCCTCATGTTTGCAAAATATCATCCTTTATTTGTAGCTTTTCATTTACTTTGAGTACAAGATAAATTATCGTTTTTATTTTTTTAGGTGTACAAATTATTTTTCAAAGTTGTACAAATTACATCAATACTGCCATCTGTTGGTTATCTTTATGTCTGCAAAGGTCTTTACACAAATAGTACATAAGATGCTGGACCAGGTTTTTGATATTTTATTTACACTGGTTTCTGATTCCCAAACTATGTCCTCAATAAAGTAAGGTTGCAATGTCAAAATAAATATATGTCGGAACAGATACACCAATGCAGAAACCATGCCGTTACATTGCTTAATTAAACAAAGTAGAAGCACAGTTTCTGCACTGGCGTATCTGTTCCTATTCTGAAATAGGTTAATATAAATGAAAATAAAACCAACATTTCTTGTACCAATATATGGAAAACGTTTGGCCACACACAAAAACATTTCTCAGTTCCATTTACAGCTAGGATCTGTTTTTTATTTATTTTCCTATTTTCAGAGAGGAAAATATGAATGCAGAGTTATTGGAGAAATCTCTTACTATGGATATCTGAATTTACACAATTGAAAGTGGCAATACAGCTTCCATTGAATCAGGTAAACCTACATCATTCTCTTAAAGATTGAGTTAAACAGTTATAATTATGTCACCCACTGCAACATTAATAGATGAAAGGAACCAGAGGCTCCAGAACTTTGGGCCTGTAAGTGGATTTCAGGGTTTGTTTAATGTTTCAGGCCATCTCTGAAGTAGCAAGGTGACTTGAAAAGGCTTTTTATATGTATTTGTAAGCATTTAGGAGCTAAAGTGGGCCTGGCCAAATGTTAATCTACAAAAGAAAGCCTGAACCGCAGAAGCCTACTAGAAGACTAGAAGACTAAAGTATGTCCCATCTAACCTCTTTATGACCAAGTGTGGAAATATGATGTTTTGTGCAGAAAAATTATCTTTTGTACAAATTTTTGGCTTTTTGGTATTACAGCTCCCTAGAGCTGTAATACCGGTACCCATGAAAGATGACCTGCTCATACCATGCAAGCACTTAAAATATACCAATGCACACAAAGCATGCACAGGGTTCTAACCACTACTGATAGTATACACTGTCACAGTCATCTACCTGCTGTACCTTTGAGATGCCAAGTGTACATTATTTTGAAGCTTAATTTTTATTAAGATTTATGGGGTAATCCAGTAATTTTTTAAGAGTACTTTGTTGTGATATACAAATGAAGAAAATGAGTTATAATGAATATGCTGATTTCATGTGCCAGCTCATAATTACTCCCACAGTAAATATATTTTTGTATTTTTTTAGTATCTGGAAAGTATCTGAATGTATCTACATACATTTCTAAACAAATCAAAATTGTATGGCTTCACTTTGCTCACTACAAATAGCCTCTATAACAGAGGGGATTCTAGGACTGGTCCTCCTAGAGTGCCCACAAATATGTCTGGGTAGGACACAGACCAAATGACAGTTAGAAGTTGATACTTGGGAAGAAAGAATAGTTGATCTCGTAGGTTGCTCTGAATGCTCAGCATGGAGATAAGCTTAGGTGAGGATTTTGATAGAAATTTTTAAACTTTACCTGAATAGCTGGAAACGGTGATGTTTTTATGCATCTGTAAAGTTGTTTTAAGATAGATGGGACAATGCCCAATGTTGGATCTTAGGGAGTCTTGAATTGAAAAAGTGCGGTAGAACAGAGTTTGTTGGAGCAAACATTGTATGAATGTAAATGTCTTGTGTAACTTAAACGATAACAAACATGTGGTACTCTTAACCCCCTCCAGAGGCATCTCTGCCACCTGCTGAACCACACAAATGGTCATATTTATTTCTCCAGAGAGCCCCTCCCTTACTACACCACCAATGACTTATAAAACTACACCTGTACCTGGTTAAAAAAAAAGCAGAGTAACACAGCAGGGTTGGTGGACATTGTCTTAGGTTCTCTTCTCTCCAATCATTGACCTGGCTCATGCACAGCTGAAGCCAGTTCCACATTTCAGCTAGATAGTATATTGTTCCTGTGGTTAGATCTCAGAGAAGAAGATCCGAAGAAGCACAAGACAGCAATCTTCAACCTCAATGCACTACTGTTTTTTCTAACCAGGAACAGCAACCAGCGTAGTTTTGCAAGTGGTGCAGTTTGAGAAGGCCCCCCTGAATGCAGGGGCCTAGGGTTATAACCACACTTTTGCTCTTTTTTATGTCTAAAATAACTGAGTTAGTGACAATTTAAGTCCTACACAGGGACTGTCTGTAGAGAACTGTCAAAAAAAAAAAAAAAAAGAGTTTAGAATGGTAACATATGAGACATGGGAGACATTTCAAATATAGACGAGGAAGATACAATTGGGTTTTACTAAAGAGGAAATTACAGTTACAAAAATGTGTGATTATTTGAGGCAGAAGGAGAATGTTCTTTGAAATCCTGTTGTGTGAACACTAGAGCCACAGATCACTACAGCCGCATGCCACAGGTTTACCAAAAAAAGGGGATTTAAAAGCTATGGCGCAAGTGGAAAATACTCTGTCAGCAGAGAAGAAGGGGCCAAATCTGTCTCAGCTGCTTTCCATTCACTTAATTGTGAAATGCAAGACAAAGCTGGTATTGGCCATTTATAGCTTAAAAAATAAAGATCCCAATTTTTGGGGGCTGAAAAGCACCAGTGATAGCCCTGCCATGAATTTTCCATTCAAGTTTTTTTTTTTTAATACGTTATTGTTTTCAATTATTATTGCCAATGATAAGCAAAGACAGCACAGCATGGAATTGTTGGTGGACTTAGTTTAATAGGTTTTCAAACCAATTATACAGCACAGCTACTGAAAATCGGTATCTTCATCAAGGCTTAAAGGAGAACTAAAGTCTAACTAACGAAGTAGGCTAGAAATCTTGTACATTATGTTTTGAGTTTACTGTACCAGCCAAGGCAACCACAACCCTTTAACAGTAAAGATCTGTGCCCTCAAAGATGCCCCAGTAGCTCCCCATCTTCTTTTCTGCTTATTCACTGCACATGCTCTGTGCTGCTGTCACTTACTGGGTTTAGGGATAGACTAAATATACAGTAAACATAAAATCTTAATGTCACAATATAAGGCTAATTAGTAATTAATACAGATACTACATAGCAGCACAGAAACCAGTGCAATTAGCATCAGAATTTAAGAATTAGCCTTGTAGCATCAGCTTATAATACAGGCCAACCTCATTTTCTGCTTGAAAATTTGTGATGACCCCTAATCTTAGTTTCTCAACAGCTTCTCAAAGCACACGGAGCATGTGAGTGTCGCAGACTCTTTCAAAGATGGTGACCCCTTGTGACAAATTTGAAGAAGCTGAAACTTTAGACTGGTGCAATAAGTTCAGTATATAAAATATGGCATTTTAGCCACATTCTCCTGTAAATGAATTCCAGACAGGCTGAACTGGGTGAGTGAGCTGGTGTGGCTTACAGAAATGTTGCTATAGGATCCAGGAACAGTCATTTATGCATCTGTTTCACAACTATACATAGAAGTTATTAATTTTGTAATATAAGCAGGTCTGTATTCAACTCTTGAAATGGTGTTTGCTGCTCCTTTTACGCTGATAAATTACAGGCAGGATTTGACCATCTGTAATTGCCATTACTTTGCAAGCAAATCATGAAAGGGAAAAGGAAGTTACACATGACAGCCAATAAAATCGCAGTGTCACAGAGTGCAACATCATCATACAAACGTCCGAATATTTCACATCCTCCTATATAACGTGATTATAACCAGCACTGTTTGGATAAAAACATTTAAAATGTTGTTGTCTGTGTACCTCCTGAACCAGTCTCTGCAGTACTGTGCCTTTGGGTGAATGGATCTTTTCTGTAGGGGAACAGCACTTCGGATGGTCCACTTTTGTATGGAAAGCCAGCTTTCTTCTTATTTGCAGTCTTCTCTCAGCTGCAAATTTCATCTTCATATGCTATAGCAATTCCTTTGCGACCTTCCACAGCCTTCACCACTGGCGTTTGACCCAATGCCTTATCTAGTCCTTGCCAGCTACGGGAGGCCAAATAGGATGCTAAAAGAGAATATGGATTAATAAGGCTTTAAAAGTGGTACTAATAAAGCTACCCATTTTGCTGCTAAAAAGGCTGCCAAAAAGTTTG
Source organism: Xenopus laevis (assembly GCF_017654675.1). NCBI lineage: Eukaryota > Metazoa > Chordata > Amphibia > Anura > Pipidae > Xenopus > Xenopus laevis. The sequence continues at coordinate 85,132,859 of NC_054377.1, forward strand.
CTCCAGTTCAACGAGTGATTTCACCTCTGTGAGAAACCTCAACTGACAACTCATGGGTTTTTTTTGCACACAAACCATTCATGTGAGTTTTTAAAATGTTTTTTTTTTTTTATAGCCTACACTAGATCTTATTGGGGGTCATTTATAATCAGTGGGCAAATTTGCTCCTCGGCAGGAACCCATGGCATCCAATCAGATGATTGCTTTCAGTGCTCAACCTGCAGCTGGTTTAAATTAGCTAATCATGTATTGGTTGATATGGGTTACAGACAAGGAGCAAATTTGCCCAGTGTTTATAAATGAGACCCATTATCTTACATACTTGTATCCACTTTTGGCGCGGATAGTACACTTTTCCAGTTTTAATGCTGTTCACGGTCAATAACATGGTTACATTTCATGTTGTATTTTGGTTATGCAAAGAAACATAGGTAATTACACTCATGAATTTAAAAGCATAAATGCAGCTTCAGTAAAAGCTACTGTCCCAGTAATAATTGTGGCAGTAACTGGGTATTGCTTTGATAAAAACTGTAACAGAAACTGCACAAGAAATAAAAGCAAGGGGGAACCCTGCATTTCACTTGCCTTGAGTGCCAGAGTTTTTTTCGTTTGATAAAAACTGTCCCAGTAGAGAATCTCATCAGACACATTGTCAAATTTAACAAAATATGTTGATTAAAATAGAAATTGCATCTGATTTCTAAATTACAATTAACCCAATTTCTAAAATAAAACACAACCAGGCATAGAACAGGATAATGTGGAAACAGAACAATTGGAGAGTTCTGAAAGAAAGAAAAATCTAGGTGTATGTATTAAAGCATAAAATTGCCACAGTATTCTACCATAACTCTACAGTATATAAAACATTGATCGCTTAATGGCTATATTAACCAAAACACAAGATGGCCCAAGTATTAAATTAAATATATTGTGTGCCTCCCTGAATTAAAATATGTCTAAAGATATATATTTACATACAGAGTATATAAACAGGGGGATAAGGGAGCAAGCCTGCAGTCGTAGAGCGGGAAGGCTGTCCGGCAGAAAAATCCTTGTCAGCTGGAAGGGCTCTTGAATGTATCAGTGGCCCTTAATGTGGCATGATCTAACCTTGGTCACTTGCTCCAGCCACTAGATATTTGTGTGTTCTCCTTCTGAGGACACTAAACTAAACTGGAAGTAATAGGAGGAGGCAGGGGATGAAGCCCAGAGCAGGAGGAGGAGTCACAAGTTAGTGTCCATTCTCCAGCTGCAGGATCTTCATCCCCATGGTGCCTGTGTCCCCCAATTAGGCAAGAGAAAAAAATAAGTTTGAGATAGGTGGTGTTGCAGATTTATGTCTTTTTTGAAGCCAATTGGCCATAATTAGGCATATAGCATTTCATTATTTATATACAAGATAAAACCTTTTAGACTGACAATAGAACAATTTTATTTATATCAGTGCTCATTTTACCAGTGAGCACATTGGTAGTCACTATTTATTGGGTTGGTGGAGGCTGTTTGGGCCTCTGCGTACTTGCTTTCGGTTCAAAATTGCGAACTGTACCGTAACAATATCTGGAAGGCAACAGAATGGCCCAGATATATGGTTCTATGGGTTATACCAAAAAAATGTCTAGAACACAAGTTCTTTTAAATTTGAAACGGAATTTCTCTTCCATTCAGGGCACTAATTTTCTGTGTGCCTTATGTTTTACCTGCAGAACTCATCTGAGCCAAAGCAGTTTTGCTATTCCGCTGCACCAAAGATGTATCTGAATCCTTCTCCAGTGTCTCTGCTACAGTAAGGTGTGAAGAACGAAGGTTTCCTGTGATCAAAGATACATCTGTATGGTGTGCATCTGATGGATCAGTCTCTGGGAACTCCACATAGGCAGAACCACCTGCAGCAACATCACTGTTATATACCACATACAGTCACATCCAATTATTTAAAAATGCTATCAAAAATGTTGACAGTCAAAAGCAATTTTAAACAAAATATAACAAAGGGGTGTTATTATATTTTATAAAAAAAAGATGATTGGTACCTTAAAACTGTAATATTTAGGGAACATTTTCTAGCTGATTAGACCAGCTTCTGTAAGGCGCAAGGAAGAATTGGATGACACACTGCGGCCTTAGTATTAAAAAAAAAACAATATAGCCATGTGCCTTGAGGCACACTCATTTAATACATGTTTAACTGGGGTTTGAATTGTTTCTTACAAAGAAAGTGATTAAGTTATCCTGTATCCTCCGGTTGGTGATAAGTTATGTCAGTAGTTTTTTCACTAACAGGAATGGAGACAACTGTTGTACAATTTGTAATAATTTTTTCCTTCTCTACCCAAGATAAAAGAAATGCCTGATCATTACCTGGAAGTAGCTCTCTGAAATTTGTGATACAATAGCCATGCCACTCCCGTGCTGGATTACAGGCAATTTCCATCTCATCAGGAGTAACTACAGGCTTGTAGAACTCGCTGGAATCAAGCAGAGAGTTCTCAGGACAGGCCACCAGTACAAAGACATCTATTTCTGGAAAATTGGCCAGCTTGGCTGGGTTCAGCTTTCCCACAGAAAACATGTAGCTCTTTTTGCCAGCAAGATGAATAATATTTTTCAGATGTTTTAATGCTGAGAGGTAATCAGAGACACCCAATGTTCCAACTAGAATTCCAAACACATGGGCGTCACGGGCCCTTTCAATGAGGTAAAAACGTTTCATTAAAGCTCGATTTACATGGAGCCCCTCTGTCCTGCCCTCTCCTGTGAATGGGTTAAAGCTGAAGAATGAGCAGCGCGGCCAAGTCAACATGAGGTTGTTAAGAGTTGAACCCTCACCACCAACATAGAAAATACCATAGGATTCTGGCCAAAGTCTTAAATCTGGAGAAAATCTGCGTCCAAACTTAACAATTTCATCTGGAGATGCTGTTTCACCACATGAGGTCAGTTTGGAAAATATAACATTAGGGTATGCAGATCTTATCCTTTTCGCCAGTTCACCTGCAAAAAAAAAAAAAAAAAAATACAGTAAACATGAAAACAACATAGTTATGAATTGATGTCTTCAAGTCTGCTAAAATATGTACGGCAACAAATAAATGAAAAAGAGTGCAATAAAACTTTTAACTGCTAAATTATGTTGCCAAAAGTTAATGTATAGCACTGGATCTGCCATATTATATGTGAGTTTGTAGAAATAATGGTGTGTCGTGGCAAATGTCAGGAGACAATACTGTTCTTGGCTAGCAGATAAAACATATAACTCATTTTAGAAAAGAACCAAGCCTTCTGACCTGTCCATTATATTGCATACATTTCTGTTACTCTACATAAAAGCTTGCACTGGCAATCGAAGTGAGCTCTCCTGGTATATCACCAGTCATCACATACTAAAATACTGGCATACTGTCTAACAATATGTCAACACTACCTAGAACAGCAGCCCAGAGTTAAAGAACAGCTCTCTCTTTAGAGCTAGCTACACACATGGTTGTGCCAGACCAACAGTATCAACAATGTAGGAAATGTAGTGTTTTTCAAAAACCAAGAATATTACTCTTTCTTTACATATGTTTGTATATTGAGTATATCGGTAAACTTAGCAGTTTCTCAGTGTAGTAAATGGTGGCATCAAATAATGCAATGATAAAAAAAAAAATTATTTATTTTTTAATACTCTTTAGCAAACACGTATTTAGAAAAAAAAAAGCATTTAAAAAAAAAAAAAAAAAAAAAAAAAAAAAAAAGGATTTCCTATTTACAATCACTTAGTTTAAAGGTTAACTTCCATTAATGAGAGATTTCATGTCACTGAAAAATTTTGCCCACCTAGTGCATGGTCATACACAACATCGCTCAGTACAACCACATGACTCTCAGTGTCTCGGTAGTGGCTCAGGAATGCTTCTGCACAAAGATCCATATTTACTGCTTTCCGCCCAAATACATAAGAAACAGGAAGTCGGCAGCATGGGCTGAGACAAGCACGGCCATAATGGACTAGGACATTTGCTTTGACATGTTCTGCAGCTACTTCATCCACACAGCAGCTGTGAAAGTTATTGAACAAGAATCAGTGCAAAAGTTAATACATTTATATAATAGGAAAGATGAATCTGAAAAAATATAAAATACTAATAGTGCCCTCTAACTGTATTAAGGACAAATGTCACATTTAAAATATCTATAGGGTTATGCAATAAAAAGCACTAGGTTTTCCCAGGAGCAGTAACTCCCAGCATTCAATAAGCAGGTAGCATTTACTAGTCACTTCTTTAAAAGTAAGCATCTTATTGGTTGCTATGGGTTACTGCTCCTGAGCAAACTTAGTGCCTTTTATTACACATGGGGACTAATATGTTAAAGAAGGGCCTATTCTAAAAAACCTCTCTTTTTTTATTTTGCAGTTTTCAAATGATAAGCAACTTCTTATTGACTCCTGCAAACAAAAAAAATCTGACTTTTTTGAGGCTTTGATTTTACAGTTATTTTAATTCTTTATTTCATAATTTTTGATTCAGGCCCCACAAGTTCTATTCCCACAAGTTCACAGATAACTGATCTCAGGGACATTTGCAGCAGGAAAAGTTTGCACAACATGCTCATTGCACTGCAGTGTTGCTTTCTAGGGGACCAAAACAAACCTAATACAAAAGGGGGTTGTGGGAGCACTCACATTGCTAAGTAGAAATGTATATAAGTATAAGGGAAGTGCTACTGACATAACCTGATATTTGCATATCTACTGAATTACTAAGACAGGGACCCAGGGAATGTGCACTGACCCATTTGGCTATGTCAGTAGCACTTCCCTTATACTTATACATTTCTACTTAGCAATGCGAGTGCTCCCACAACCCCCCTTTTTGTATTTACCAAAACAAACCTGCCATATGAAGTGTCTCCAAGGATATAAGTCTTAGCGCCTGTGGCCTCTTCCAGCTTTCTGGCCACTTTCACAGAATCCAATAAAAGATCATCAGGGAACTGCAAGGCAACCTGTATAAACAAAAAAAAAATTACACAAGTGAAAGGTATATACTTTGCCACAAACATTACTACATAATTGTCACAGTTTATAACACTCTTTTTACACGTCTCTGTATTATATTTATGTATTTATTTATATAACACCACAGATGTATGCAGTGTTTTACAAGGTATGAACACAAACAGGAGTATAATTATATTACGTTATAAAGTGAAAATTGATAAATAAATGATTGAGTTTCAAACTTGCAATACACAGTTGGGACTAGGTCCCTGTCCCAAGGAGCCTACAATCTATTAGGAAAAGGAAACAAGCAGAACCAAGAAGGGGGTGGGGTATAGTATAAGGGTGTATTTATGCAGAGGAAGGCTAGCGAAATGCTTCATCTAAAAGGTGGTTTCAACTGAGCTTAGAGAAAAGTGTTGGTGTGGGAGCTTTTATGACGCAAGATGATAGAGCATTCCATATATGTAGTAATAGTTTGCGTTTTGAAAAACAAAACAGCTGTTAAATCATTTTGTATATACAGAGCACCATTCCAATCAACCTGGTACCACATACCTTTTGGGCTGCATTTCTCTGGATAAATTCGACAGTCTTTTCAATTTCATAGAATTCACCCAGATCTTTCTCAGGACTGCTTTGGATGTCATCTTGGCCAATATCAATGTTTCGACCAATGGCCTCTTCTCCATTACTACTGAATAAGGCAGCTGCCATTTTTCACTATGTTTGACATAAGACACAATAGGAGGCTGTTTAACACAATCAACAATTCTAAATCAAATAATATTAGATCTTAAGTCTTTAGACTACACTGCCCAGTTAAAAGCACCAAGAAGTGTCATCTTGAGCTCTTCTGCTAAATTGCTATGCTACAATTATTTTCTTTATTTTGCAATGTTGTTATTACATTCTATCAGACTACAAATCAACAACCTCCACCATGCGTAAATCCCTTATTTATCTGATCTCAGCGAAGTTTTCATATAAAATGCCTATCACACACCAATATCACACACCTCAGACTACCGGGGAGTGCACAAGGTGAATATTATATAATCAACTGCGAGTCAGGAAGTAAAAGCGCTGCAGAAAACATGCAGCATGAAGAGTGATCACACGCCGGCGCGTAGCGATGACGTCGCCAACAATCTCGCGAACCGGATGTAAACTCTTAGAGCGCCCACGCTGATCATGAAAGAACTGAAGGGTGGCGGAAACCTTTTAATGGCTGCCGGATGTTTTGGTTGCACATGAAAGGTTCACTTCCTTTTATTGACCTTCTACATCCATGGCAAAGATATGAACAGTTTCCTCTGACGTAATAAAGAGCCCGCTGCTGTTTTAAAGGTATGCCCACAGTATTTTAATAAGCACATTTGCAATCATTAAACACTTGTGCTTGGGGACGTGTCTAGGATCTCTCTAGCACAGAACTGAACCTTTTACTTTAGCTCTGTCGATGTGTCTTAATAATTAGGAAGGATAATTAGGTGAAAAGTACAGCGCAGAAGTCATTCATTCACTAGATCATGCTGTTGTGTTAGAGCAGGAACTTGATAACCCTTAGCCTCAGAATTATATAGTATTTTCATACGTAGGCTAGTGCATTGCTTTCAGGGGATACATTGCTGATATTACAAGAAAACTCTTTGCAGGTGTTTGTGAGGATTTATTATGAGCAGCAGTGAGCACAAATCCATCAAGTTCAACACTCAATGGGGCAAATTTACTAAAGGGTGAAGTGACTAACGCGGGCGAAAAGGTGCCAGTGTGACGTCTTTTCTGGACTTCACCAATTTACTAACAGTCGCCGGCCTAAGTTCGCTAGCGAAGGAGATAGACTCTAGCGGTACTTCGCTCCCTAACGCCTGGCAAATTTACACTCTGGACGTAACTACGCAAATTCACTAAATTTACTGAACATTACCTCTTGCACCAGACTTGCCTTCGCCACCTGAGACCAGGCGAAGTGCAATAGATTAGATAGCAGTTCCTAAAAAAATTGTTGAAAATGTTTCTAAGTCCCAAAAACCGCTAGCGTCTTTTCCTTTTTCAGGGTGGTAGGCTGAAAAAGAGCGTACATTTGTCTTGGGGTAACCGGCTTCCCCCATACATTTCCTAAAATATGGCACATAAACTATACACTGGGCTCGTGTAGGGCAATATAACAAATTTATTTTATTTTATTAAAGGGATCCTGTCATCAGAAAACATGTTTTTTTCAAAAGGCATCAGTTAATAGTGCTACGCCAGCAGAATTCTGCATTGAAATCCATTTCTCAAAAGAGCAAACAGATTTTTTTTATATTCAATTTTGAAATTTGACATGGGGCTAGACATTTTGTCAATTTCCCAGCTGCCCCTGGTCATGTGACTTGTGCCTGCACTTTAGGAGTGAAATGCTTTCTGGCAGGTGCTGTTTTTCCTACTCAATGTAACAATGTGTCTCAGTGGGACATGGGTTTTTACTATTGAGTGTTGTTCTTAGATCTACCAGGCAGCTGTTATCTTGTGTTAGGGAGCTGTTATCTGGTTACCTTCCCATTTTTCTTTTGTTTGGCTGCTGGGGGGGAAAGGGAGGGGGTGATATCACTCCAACTTGCAGTACAGCAGGAAAGAGTGATTGAAGTTTATCAGAGCACAAGTCACATGACTTGGGGCAGCTGGGAAATTGACAATATGTCTAGCCCCATGTCAGATTTCAAAATTGAATATAAAAAAATCTGTTTGCTCTTTTGAGCTGCAAACATAATGTGTGAACAAAAATGTTGCTTTTGATTCGTCTAGAACTTTACAGTTGTTAAACTGTAACAGTTGTTAATTTGTAGTATGTTATAGAGTGACTGTGTCCAATCAACCTTTCAATTGCACTTCATTTATTATTTTTTTTTATAGTTTTTGGATTATTTCCCTTCTCCTTCTGACTTTTTTTTCACAGCTTTCAAATGCGGGTCACTGACCCCATCTGAAAAAAACAAATGCAATGCAAGACTACAAAAGTATTGTTATTGCTACTTTTTATTACTCATCTTTCTATTTAGGCCTCTCCTATTCATATTCCAGTCTCTTATTCAAATAAATGCATGGTGGCTAGAGTTGCCCTAGCAACCAGATTACTGAAATTGCAAACTGGAGCGTTTCTGAACAAAAAGCTTTATAACTCAAAACCAATAAAAATGAAAACCAATTGCAAATTGTCTCAGAATATCACTCTATATCATACAAAAAGTTAACTCAAAGGTGACCAATCCCATGAAGGCTTTTCAATTCAATTTCCATTCTTGCAATAGTGCCCAACCTAATTCAGAATACAGTGGATTTTTCTCTGCTGAATAGATACTTAAGTTCTTGTATTTTTCAGGTTGAAAAAATGTCTTATTTCAGAAGATGCCTACCACTGGCTCGGCAGATAACCCTGGTATGTAGCAATAATACATATGTGGAATTTTTTTTTGATATTATTATTTGTGAAGGGTATAAATCACTATGGTACTATTGTTACCTCTGTCTATGTGTATAAACTGACTTTCTAAACAGACTGTACTACTGTAGTAAAAGAAGTTTGGTGCGGCAAAATATAAGTGGGATGCGCACCATTATATTTAGTATAATAATAATCATAGATGGGCCTATTTCAAGCAACTTCTAATTCTCTTGTTATTTATTTTGTATGTCTTTTGAATGATTACCATTCCTATATTGCTTATTTCCAGGTGGCAGCTATATATGCCATATGGTTGCCAGGGTCCATGCCCTAAGCAACAGATGCCAGATTGATTGTGAGGGTTCACATTGTTATCCATATATTTAATAGCTTGCCTTTTAGCTTTCAAGCTGCTGGTTTATTAGGATAAATTCACCCTAGCAACCAGATATCCGCTGAATTTGCCTGAGATTTGCAGAACAAAATTTTTAAATATTTAAGAAGATAAAATGTTCCAAGCACTTTTGCAATTTACATACATTTCTTTTTCTTATGTTTCCAACATATAAACAATTTTAGACTATTTAACTATTAAACTATTTCAGACTTTTAATACAGGTATGAGATCTGTAATCTGGAAAACTATTATCTGGAAAGCTCCAAATTATGGAAAGGCTGTCTCCGATAGACATTCTTTTATCCAAATAATCAATTTTTTTTAAATTATTGCCCTTTTCTCTAATAATAAAACAGTTCATTGTACATATCCAAACTATCATATAATTAATATATATTGGAAGCTAAACCAGCCTATTGGGTTTATTTCATGTCTAAATGATTTTCTATTAGGCTTAAGGTATGAAGATCCAAATTACAGAAAAATCCATCTGGAAAGCCCCAGGTCCTGTGAATTCCGGATAACTGGTTCCATACCTATATAATGAATTTTGTAACAGTGCTACCTACTGGTCATTTTGGCTATCGGTCTGGGAGCTGTTTTATTTTTTTTTAAATCACTATTGGGAAATGAGAAACGCCACAACACCTTTTTTCCTCAAGTTATTTCCTGACTGTATTTCCTGGTCCTACATGACCAGCTCTCTTAAAAATTTCATTATATTGGCTTAAAAGTCAACAATTATTTATATCTTGGAAACGAAAGGGGGGGGGATTAATGTAAATTAAAGAGTTTAATTGCGCACTCTGAGTAATATTAAATCTCGGTTGTTTTCGGCTTTTACACATCCTTACAAGCAGCCTTCGTTCGTGGGTTTTGCAAGAGTGTTCTGTTATTTTGCTGTGGGAATTGTTTAAATCTCCTTTTTATACAACAATTAGTTTTAGATGATTTACCAAAGAATGTTTTTCCTTTTCAGCTGAACCAAACGGCTGCCCCTGTGTATTACACGTGTCAGCAGAGGATTTCCTCAACATCTTCAAGGTTCTTCACAAAGACATGCCTATTTACGCTGTACAGGCCTATATTGCAAAGCACATCATCAAATAGCCAGCTTAAAATACATACCTCCAGCCATCATCTAAAGAGAAGAAAAATCGAGGAGGAACCTGAGAAGCGTGAGCTTGATCTACTACGATATGACATGAAAGCACTGAAAGATGCGCCCAAACCTGCTCTGTACCTGGGTTTGGCAGGGTTAATCCCCTTTGTTAGTGCACCTCTTCTGATGACTGTGACTCAGTGCTATTACCCTGAGGTGGCGTTTGCACAAGTGGCATATGGAGCTTCCATACTTTCTTTCCTTGGAGGTGTTCGTTGGGGATTTGCTATTCCAGAGAGCAGCCCAGCCAAACCTGATTGGATGAATCTGACAAATAGCACAGTTCCATCTCTCCTGGCCTGGTTAGCTTTACTCTTCAAGGATAATATAAATGAGGCTGCAGTGTTGGTAGTTATGGGGTTAGGCATTGCTCTACACTATGATCTTGCTCTGCTCCCTACATACCCTTCCTGGTTTAAGGCATTGCGTGCCATTCTAACTGTAGTTGCTGTATTCTCTTTAATAGGATGTATTATCAACTCAAGTGTATATCCCCATAAATCACTGGTTTCCAATGAACCTTAAAGCTTATTTTAAAAACAAATTAAAGAAGGGCTCAACACTGAGCAGCATCAGCAGTGCTTTCTCTTGGACACTATTTGACTGTGTCAGTCAGGGATTAAATCTTAAAAAAATACATTCAGCTGAATGCCAAATGTGAATAAAAGTATTCAGTCCTGTTATAAAAGGTAGCACTGGAAAAACAGGTATCCGATTTATTGGCACATCTAAGACTGAGGGCCAGTATTAAATATACTTGCAAAAAAGGTTCAGCTACGGTTTGTCTTCAAATGATGTTTCATTATTACTTATAAACAGTTTTGTGTGTGTGTGTGTGGTTTTTTTTTGTTATGTAACTGTCAAGAAAACCTATTCTTGGTAATGACACGTTAAAGATGAACATTACAGTATAATGCATTATATTCTAAAACAAGTTATGGGCTATTCCACTTGGCTTTTGATGTAAATAACAATATATTCAGTAATTGCTTGGTGTATTCAGTCAATGTAGTTCAACAGGGTCAATATGATTGTGCGCAGCATGTCGATAATATTTAAAGGGATACTGTCATGGAAAACATTTTTTTTTTTCAAAACGCATAAATTCATAGTGCTGCTCCAGCAGACTTCTGCACTGAAATCCATTTTTCAAAAGAGCAAATTTATTTTTCTTATATTTAATTTTGAAATATGGCATGGGGCTAGACAAATTGTCAGTTTCCGAGGAGCCCCCAGTCATGTGACTTGAGCTGCAGTCACTATTAAACTTTTATACTGCAAATTTGAGTGACATCATCCCCACCCCAGGAGCCTAACAAAAAAACAAAAGTTAAACAGATAGCAGCTCCCTAAAGGTGGCTATACACGGGCAGATTAAAGCTGCCGATATCCTTTAGACCAATTATCTGCCTGTGTGTGGGGATTAATAGTAAATTCCAGGTCCCACTGCGACACATTCAGTTACATTGAGTAGGAGAAACAACAGCCTGTCAGAAAGCAGTTCGATAGTGCAGCACTGGCTCTTTCTGAAAGAACAAAAAAATACTTATTTTATGAATTTATGGGAATTATTTGCAGTGTAATTCGAAATAAAACACACCATAAAAATCATGACCAAATTCCTTTAAGGGAAGGAAGTAACCGTAAAAAGGGGATAAGAGACAAAGGGGAAAATTCACTAAAAGGCGAATTTTAACCTGTGAAGGCTCCACCATACCCTGCGCCACTTCGCCAGGCGCAAAATCGCTACCACTAATTCACTAAAATGTGAAGTTGCTTCTTGGCAGCCGAACACTGGCAAAGTTTCGCTAGCGTTAATTCATCAGCGCAAGCTTTTAATAGCGAACTTTCGCTAACATTCGTTTCTACCTTGTGAAACTTTGTTAGTACTCTTACCCTTAGGTCAATTTGAATAGGGCTGGTACATATCATATTGTATAGACTTCTTTATTAGAGAGATTGGTGCAAATGCTTGAAGTGGCCACTTATTATTACACATGTCCAAGGAAGCAAAATAAAGAGTAAATAGATCCTCTAATGCCCTAGACATGAGCCCACTCTAAAACAAATGTGGCATGCCCCTCAAATGGTTGGGAAAGAAATGTGAACACAAAAATCTTTGTTTTGTAATTAACTTTGGAAAGCAATCCCGCTTTAAAATATGAAAAAACGCCAGTGTTTTTTTAGAACTTTCATGACTTTTTGGCATACAGGATATGATGTCACTGACAAAAGATTGAGGAGGATGTAGCTTCATCTTATCAGTTCGCCAGGACTAAGGTGGTGAAGGAAACTATGCGAAAGAGGTAACGTTCTGTAAAATTCATACTTCAGTGAATTTGCAGATTAACGATCATTTGCCTGAGTGAAAATTCTCTTTCGCTATCGAATTGTCCTCTATGCCTGTTATTAAATTGGCGATATGCCTGCTGATGGGATTTCTGGCACATTTTCGCTAGCCACTTCGCCCTTTAGTAATTCTGCTTCAAAGACTTTGATGGAATTCCTCAAAATTGTTATTTTTTTAATTCCACGGTAGTAAACATTAGGAACCAATCAGAATTTAAGTTTTAATGGTCATATAGCAGTTGACAGATCATGCTAATTTGTGAATTTTTACAATTGGTTATTACTTACCGTATAAGGTAAATACTCCAGTTGAGTGTTTTCATATGGGATGGTCACATTTTAGGAGCTATCTAGTTAAAATTTAAAGCAGTATTTTCCAAAATTTAAGTTTATTTCCTGTGTTGTTAAATTAAATCCTATTTTGACTATTTTTAATATTCATATTTTCTTACTCGGTTCACGTTTTTTTTTTTTTGCACCAATATGAATGGAAATATTTTGTCCCCAGCATGCTTACCCTGTGGACTGCCATTATAAGAATGTATCCCCGCACAAAAAAAAATCCTCTATATCTATATTTACAGAATGATGAAAAACATGCTACAACTTGGCCATAGCTTGTAATTGTTTAAGCCACCTTCGGTCAAGGGAATGCCTAAGATGTTCGCTTGAAGCAAATTTAATTAAAACTGATGGCACATGTGGCATATTCTCCACAAGTTTATTTTAGCCATACTGCTGCCTTGCTCTGAAATGTGAATTTAATGGAGTGAGAGATTGACACATGCAGAGGTCCAAGGTTAAGAAGCAGTGGCCACATTCCAGATATTCTATAAAGTGCTTTATTATATAATATACACACAGCAGAACATGTATATAAAACTAAATCACAATTATTGAATGCCATTTTATCAAAACAGCCTCCCATTCACTGATAGCATAGTATATTGCTGCATCATTAACTGTTGCTATACATTGTGCTAGTCCAGTGACAAAGGCTGCTTGTGTTGAGTTGTAATGGCAATGTGCCACACAGATTTAAGTTTGTTTCAGGTGTACTAATTTGTATTAGTTTCACCTATAATTGCCAGTTTCCAGATATATTTTTGGGCAATAGAAGTTTTTGTGTGAAAGGAATCTGTAACTCACATGAAACATCAACATAAAATACATTTTATGCAATATTCTACACTCAACAGCTAGAGAAAATTCGATAAAAAGTTAGCTTCATGGAAGTGCTAAGAAATTGGTGTGGTTAGACCAATTTAAATAGAGGTCAGCTCTATGGGGCATAGTTATCAAAATGTGAGATTAGAGTTTACCGCAGCAAAACTCACCCACTTTCTATTATTTCTATGGGATTTTTAAAAGCATATTTATCAAATGGTGAATTGTAACTTTCACCCATTGATAAATACACATTTCCCATAGGAATGAATATTAAGTAGGTGAGTTTTTCTGTGTCGAAAAAAACTCAACCCGCAGCCAACCTGAACTCGCCCACACCCGCTTCTCCCCTCTGTTTATAGACCCAACCTGCTGATGCTGTCACAAAAGGGACAAGGTGGGTGCGCACCTATAAAACTAGAAGCCAGTGACCCACAACTGGTGTGCCAAAGTTGGCCTGAACCCACCCGCACATCACTAGTGGTGAGCTCTAATCTCATATTTTGATAAATCTGCCCCTATATGCTTATTGTTGTCATAGCACAGCAAGTCCTCCCTCGCAGCGGCTTGTAATCATGCTGCCAATATCAGTCCAGGAATCTGTGTGAGGGTTATAAACTTCAACTGTATCAGTAGTAACAGGAGCTGTAAAGTTCTGCTTGGTGGAGCGTCCTCCAGCAGCATATAGGAGGCCATTTACAGACACCACAGATACTCCTGATCTTGGAATCTTCATTGGAGCTACTTCCACCCACTTTTCCTACAGAGAAAACACATTTAATTAATGCTGGATCCTAGTCTTTGCCATAATTTTTCATATCCTTGCCACCTGAAAGCAATGTTCTGAAAAGAAAAAATGGATATTAACTTATAAACTGTGGTGAAAAGTCAAGGGCTTAGTAACACTATAGCAAGGCTCCCTATGGAACTCATGCATCAGCTGTAAGCCAGCATCAGGACCACTTTCATAATTGGATCCACCATCAATCTTATAACTACACTACCTCTTGAATGAATTATCTTGCAAAAATTGTAACTCCCTGGAAAAACCTATACATATTCATAAAAAGTGAATACCACTAAGGCCTATGTCATATGGGGAGTATTTGCCAGTGGAGAAGTTTTTGCCCCTCCCTTCCCAAGGTTTTATCACAGTACAGGTATGGGACTGGTTATCCAAAATGCTTGGAACCTGGGGTTTTCCTGACAACTGATCTCAATTAGAAGAAAAAGTAAAGCACAGAACAGCTGGTCTCCAAACATTACTATTTTTCCAATTCTAAAAACAAAGGACGTAGGAATTTAAAGAAACAAAAACTATCCACTGTGCAACAACACCAATTCAACCACCTTAGTAGTTGGTAGTCAACCTTTGCTTAACCTAAACTTTCTTAATAAAGTGCATGTTCAATTGTTTCAATTCATTAATTATCTACTTGCAAATCAATTAGTTAGTGCCTCCTTATGATGAAACATTTAATTAATAACTATATAAAAGGCATTTGTAAGAATTAATTGAAAATTAATCATATAACTTGATCTATAAATATAAAGTGCTGTGCCAATAAATATTAGTTTAATTAATTTTCAGTCAGTTGTAATTAGTCCTAGTTGAATTCATTGGTGACCATTAAAAATACCAGATAAATTAATTCCCATTTAGCTCAAATTTATAAGAAAGTAGTAGGAAAAGGAAATATATAGAGGTGGAGCTGTCCCGTTAGCTGCTGCCTATAATTTTTTCTATCCCTGGGACACCACAAAGCTGTAGAAGGCAAAGTAGCAGGGACTGTGATCTTGAATATTAGTTTGCCCTAAACTGTGGAGATAACTAACAAAAACCACAAATCCTCCGTACCCTTGGAGTTCCAGTGTCGGAGTTAAATAGAGAAAGGAGAATGAGTTGAATCTAAAACCGCTGGTTGGCGCTTTGAGAAAGCTAATATAGGATATGTTTGTTGGCGGATCTCTGCATATATTATTGATTTTAATATTTTGAAGCAAAAGCGGTTTTAGATAATCTATTTGGAAACGGTCAAGGGGGGTAGCGTGTAGTCAACCCATCGCTCAATTCAAATCATTCTCCTCTCTCTATTGCACTCCGGCATAATATATAGGTGGACCACAAAAAAAACAATGTAAAATGAGGAAAACTTAAAATCCAGGGATGTAAAATTGAGATTTCACTGTATTTGAGTGTAAGTATCAAAGTTATTGAAGTAGATATGTAAACTCTTGAAAATCCAGTTCTGTCCATTAAAAATACTACATGTACAACTTCTATTGATGTATTCAGCAGCTATACCGAATGTTAACACATCATTTAAAAGCGATATAAGTTAAAAAGACTACATATCTTTTACAGCTGCCATATTAAACTTTTTCAGCAGGGTGAAGGGACCGTTCTCTTAGTCAGACTTTTAAGGTTAGACTGAATGAGATGTTTTTCGTAAATGAAAGACCCAGATTGTTTAATCTTTTGTGATGACTGTTTGTCCCCATACAAATTATGTACTAGGGTTGAAGTCATAAAATGGGAACTTTAAGTCAATTATCTGTTTAATTTCCACCTTCACAAAACTAAGAAATAAATTGGTAGTAGCAGTTGCTGAAGTTCTTGGAAAGTTCTTTCTCAAATGGATACTGTGTTGCAAAGCCAGACTCCTACTCTTTACCTCCTCAAAAGAGAATTTCTCCACTGTATTTAGTGCATCTTGACTCTCGTTTCCTCCGCCTACTGCATACAGGCAATCATTTAAACAGGCAACACCTAGATATGCTCGGCGGGTTCCCATGGGAGGCAAGGACATCCAGCGTCTGGTAATGGGATCATACACTTCAGCTGAGCGTAGCTCTACACCCTCATGGCTGATACCTCCAACAACATAGATCAAACCTATAAAAAAAAACAACCTTTCAATTTGTGTTAATATTTGAATTTATTTTTAATTATTTGCCTTTTTTCCAGATTTCAAAGGGGGATGACTGACCTCTGCAGCCAACATTGACTGCTTCAAGGAGCTACAATTTTATTTCAATACAAAAGGGGGGTTGTGGGAGCACTCCTAAGGTTAAGTAAAAATTTATTAAATATAATGGAAGTGCTACTGACTTGGCCAAATTAATCAGTGCACATTCTCTGGGCCCCTGTCTAAGTAATTCAGTATATATGCAAGTGCATGTTTTCAAAAAGACAGGGGTTTTTAGTTACAAAGTTATGATCATAAAGTTGATAAACCACCATACCACGTCAAGGTAAACCCCACACGTTGGTCCTTAACTTGTTTACCTCTGGTCATAGTATAAAAGGAGTAGTGCCTCTCTGCATAGTAGCATTAATTGAAGTAAATGTCTGCTTAACCTTGGTTTCAGTCTGAGGGCTAGATCCTCCCCGGCCACTAGCTTGCGGCCAATTTTATTGCTATAGTTACTTTTTTGTAACTTACAGTATCTTTCAGTTTAGACCCTTTCCTATTCATCTTTCAAACCACTGCTGGGTTACTAGGGTACATTGGATCCTAGCAACCAGCTGCTGTAATTTCAAACTAGAGATCTGTGGAACGGAAAACTTAATTCAATTACCACAAAAAAAGTGAAATGGAAAACCAAGAGAAATCAGTTACCACAACATACTGACGCTTGTATGCATTATTTATAGGTAGAATTAAAATTCATGTTATATATTGCTAATCCGAGTCAAACATTTTAGAGACAGATTCATCAAAATGTGAGATTAGAGCTCACCACAGAAAGACTCACCCACTTTTTATTCATTCCTATGGCATTTCTAGAAGTGTTTTTATCAATGGGTGAAAAGTAGAGTTCACCATTTAAAAAAATCACACAAGAATGAACAGAAAGGGTTTTGTTTTGTTTTTTTGCAGTGAGCAAATCTCACATTTTGATAAATCTGTCCCTTATTGTTTATTCCTATGACAGAGTGTTGCCATACACAACTATTAAGTCTTAGCTATAGATTTTTAATTAAACTGTAACAATAGCAGCATTAAAGCGGACCTGTCACCCAGACATAAAAAGCTGTCTAATAAAAGTCCTTTTCAAATATTTGTTAGCAGTATAGAAGCATGACAACAAAGGGATGGGGGGCATCCTATACTGGGAGGCTTTTGACTTGAGAAGCCCCCTGCACACTAAAATTATCTGCTAGACTGGTGGCTTTTCAGCAAAAAAGTAGCTTTTAAAATATTTTTTTTAATTCTCTTTATTTAGAATTTTTCAAAAAGTCACATGAAATATAACAGTGATATACAGAAATTGCATCAAGAACAATATCATGTTATGAAATCAGGCAATATCTTTTAAAATATTTTAAACAAAATAAATAGCAAAAGTTGCTTTTCTTTATGATCATAGAATTATTTTCATCCCCTTTAAATTATTTTACATAAATTTCACTTGGACCTGATCAGCTTTCTGCTCTTCCTGTTTTATGAAGTTAGTACTAAACAGGCATAAAGCTGATGGCACAAATGACGTTTTCTCCTCTGTTCTATTTAAACCAGAGAAGTGCCATAAACCATGGCAGTAACACCCCATTCACTTGAATGGAAAATGTAAGCTCTTGTGAGCAGGGCCCTCTAATTTCATTTTTATTCTGCAAACCTTGTTTGTTAAATTATAGGACCCCTGTTTTATATAAATTATTGTAAAGCAACATGTAACTTGCTGGTTCTATATAAATAAATGATGAAGATGAAATGTCTGTATTGGCACTCTAAAACAGCTTAAGCTGGAATGTTTTTTTTCTTTCTCTTTTTACTTACCCTGCCTTTCACAGCAAGCAAAGTTATACCTAGGAACAGCCATGCTTCCTACTACTTGCCAAGCATTCTCTTCAGGTGAAAAGCGCTCAATGCTGTTTCCAATTTCTGATCCAACCCAGCCTCCTGCAACAAATATATGTTATTATACAAAGTGGCCCCTTCCTAGCCCATTATAAACGGGTGTATAGTGGAAGAACTGAATTGCTGTTCTTAATATAATTGTTAAAATTAATAAATGTGTCTTAAGAAAGTTCAATTGCTCACAAAACTTCTATAAAGGTGATCTATAGCCCTAGAAAATCAACAGGAACTGAAGACTGACCCAACCCCCCCTCCCCCTTTTAGCTGGGAGAAAGGCTAGCAGCCCCAAGAAAAGGCCTGGAATATATATCCCTTTATGGTATTTTATTGCAGGAATCACTTCCACCTGATATTCTCTAGTGAGTGCCACCATATTAACCAGAATAAACCTGTGGAGTGTTTTAGCTGCAACTCTGGGCTGATGTATGCATGCAGGGCCAGAACTAGGGGTAGGCAGAGTAGGCACGAGCCTAGGGCGCAAAGGTGGAGGGGCGCCAGGCACGTACTTACCCCTAGTCCGGTCCCTTCTCTGCCGACCGCCCACTTGTTCCCATCTGTGCGAGTACGCATGCGTCGATTCGCACATGTGCAGAAGCGTCTTTTCGCGCATGCACAGAAGCGTCTTTACTTGCAGAAGCGTGCAACCCAGGGCCGGAACTAGGGGTAGGCAGAGTAGGCACGTGTCTAGGACGCAAAGGTGGAGGGGCACCAGGCACGTACTTACTCCTTCCCCTAGTCCGGTCCCTTCTCTGTTGACCGCCCGCTTGTTCCCATCTGTGCAAGTACCCATGCGTCGATTTGCGCTTGCGCAGAAGCATCTTTTCGTGCATGCGCAGAAGCGGTTTTACTTGCAGCAGCCGGGCAGGCTGCCTAGGGCGCCTGCCCGGCTCTGTATGCATGCATGGTAAACATGACTCCTGTACTATTGGGAAGGTGTTTGGCATCATATTAAACTCAGTATTCTTCTAACATTCTCATTTACATTAAAGCAATCGATCAGAAGACTCTAATAAGATATTTAGCCGAAAATAAATTCATTTTGAGAAAAAAATTATATTTTGCTAGATAAGCAAAGTAATATAACCAGATTCATTAGAAAAAGTCAGGTAAAAATAACTGAGAAAACTGCAGACACATATTCACATTACACTGGAATACAAAAAGTAATCACCTAAGGCATAAATGGCTCCATGAGAGGAACATACTCCGACACCACATCTAGGCTGGTTCATGGAAGACACTGCTGCCCACTGTTTACTCACTGGGTCATAGCATTCCACACAGTCAAAAATCATGGAGTCCTTTTCACCTTGGTAGAAAAAAAAAATTTTTTTTTTTTTGAAAGTTGATGACAACAATACATGTGCTGCGTATATGCTATAGTTTAAAGAGAAAAAAAGACAAAGTGGCGGAATAATGCCCATTCGTATATGCCATCTTTGCTATGAATCTGAGAAAATCAGAATTTCTATAGATAGAGTATGGAAAGATTATATATAATATTATACAAAAATATGTAGATTTAATTTATCATGTATGTAGAGTTATTTATCAAAGGTCGAGTTGTGTTTTTCCCCAAAAAAATTGAGTTTTTTGATGGTAGTTTCAGTAAAAACTAGAATTTTTCAAGATTTATTATGCCCCGAGATGCTCAAATCCAAAAATACTCCAGCTAAAACCCGTCAAGGTCATGTAGAAATCAATAAGAGAGGTCCCTTGAACCATTTGAAGATGTTTTAGCCTTCATGAGTTTCGGGTTTTTTACGTGGTTTGCGTTCGAAAACTCGATCAATTTGAGCTATTAGAGGGTTTTTTTTGCCGATAACTCGATCAATTTGAGTATTCGAGTTTTTCCTTTGACAAATAACCTCCTTCATGTACATTTTATGCAGTCAAGTAAGTAATAAGTAGCAGCTGAGGTGACCCAAAAATTTGTGGACTGGCTATTCCCAGTGGAGGGCCCTGGCTGTCCCAGTGTGCGCACTGGAGAAAGAGTGAGTCTCTCTGGACAGTTGCAGGGAAGTGTAGCAAACAGGGAGCAGTAAAGTTAATTGTTTACCATGTTGTGTTTTGGGTGTATAATCCCAGTCAGATCCCAAAAGAGTGAGGGTCCAGCTTCATTTTATTTATAGTGACTGTAAATTTGGGTGAAACATGTATTGATGTTAATAAAGTGCAGTGAGAAGAGTGAGAGAGTGTTTTAAACTGAAATTTGGTGTCCCTATCTCCCACTTATCTTGACTCTACCAATACAATCTCCAAGTACTTCTCCACTATATATTGTGGCAGCATTGGCCTATTATACAGATATGTAATTAACTGCAATTAACAAGAAAAAGGATCCGATTTGGATACAGAAGGAATAAAAGCTTAAATGAACAGTTATCTCCCACAGACCCAGTAAGCAAATACAGTACAACACAGCAAGGAGTATCTAACATGGGATCCTTCATATGTGGCAATTGTGTCATATGTAATGTGCAAGTCATTGAACCCCTGGGTAATAGTGACCATAATGTTATATCTTTTAATGTCTGGTGCAAAAAACAAAAATATACTGGGGCAACAAAAACCATGAATTTTGCCAAAGCTAATTTTAGTGCCTTGAGGGCTGCCCTACAGAGCATTGATTGGGGCATTAGGTTTTCAGCTAAAAACACAGAACAGAAATGGTTGTCCTTTAAAATGATATTAAATCATTACTGTTCTCAATTTATTCCCTTAAGGACTAAACGTAGAAGCTCTAAGAATCATCCTGTGTGGCTTAATACAGAGGTAAAGATGTTAATGGGAAAGAAGAGAAAGGCATTTAAAAACTACAAATCTGTAGGGACAGAAGCTGCATTTAATGAATATAAACACTGTAATAAATGTTGTAAATCAGCAATCCGGAAGGCTAAGAAAAGAAATGAAGAGTTAATTGCGGTGGAGGTGAAAACTAACCCTAAAAAGTTTTTTAAATATATTAATAGTAAAAAGATGCAGGTTGAGAGTGTTGCTCCATTAAATAATGGTATCAGTATGGTTGTAACAGATACAGATAAGGCAAATGTGTTAAATCAGTTCTTTTCTTCAGTGTACACAATAGAGGAGTCTGGGTTCACAGGCTCACTTAATAACTGCACGAATGGTTCAGCTCAATCTAGTCAGTGGCTGACTCAGGATATGATTCAAAAAGCTTTAATACAAATTAATGTAAACAAGGCTCCAGGGCCTGATGGCATACACCCCCGGGTTCTAAGAGAGCTTAGTTCAGTTTTAGACCAGCCCTTATTTCTGATTTTCTCAGATTCACTGTCATCTGGTATGGTGCCTATGGATTGGAGAAAAGCTGATGTTATTCCAATATTTAAAAAGGGATTACGATCTCAGCCTGGCAATTATAGGCCAGTAAGCTTGACATCTGTGGTGGGCAAATTATTTGAAGGCTTGTTAAGGGATCACATACAAAATTTTGTCCTAATGAATGGCATTATGAGCAACAATCAGCATGGCTTTATGAAGGATAGGTCATGTCAGACGAATTTGATTGCATTTTATGATGTGGTAAGTAAGATTCTGGATAGTGGGGGGGCAGTAGATGTGATCTATTTGGATTTTGCCAAAGCGTTTGATACTGTGCCCCACAAACGACTGCTTTCTAAACTAAGGTCTGTTGGGCTTAATGAAGTCGTTTGCACATGGATAGGAAACTGGCTACAGGGTCGGGTACAGAGGGTGGTTGTTAATGGGACATTCTCTACTTGGAGTAAGGTTCTTAGTGGGGTCCCCCAGGGCTCAGTATTGGGTCCACTTTTATTTAACTTGTTCATTAATGACTTAGGGGAGGGTGTTGTAAGTAATGTATCAGTGTTTGCAGATGACACAAAATTATCCAGCCCAATTAATTCCATCCAGGATGTGGCATCCTTGCAACAGGATCTTGACAAACTGGCAATCTGGGCAGCTAAGTGGCAAATGAGATTCAATGTTGATAAATGTAAAGTCATGCACCTGGGATGTAAAAATATCCAAGCCACTTATACCCTAAATGGGACTGCACTAGGCAAATCCATTATGGAAAAGGACCTTGGAGTCCTTGTAGATGATAAACTTGGCTGTAGCAAGCAATGCCAGTCAGCAGCATCAAGGGCAAATAAGGTCTTGAGCTGTATTAAAAGGGGCATAGAGTCACGGGAGGAGGGGGTCATTCTTCCACTGTATAGAGCACTTGTAAGGCCCCATCTAGAATATGCTGTACAGTTTTGGTCTCCATCACTCAAACAGGACATTATTGTATTAGAGAGGGTACAGAGAAGAGCAACTAAGCTGGTAAAAGGTATTGAAAATCTTAGCTATGAGGAAAGACTGGCCAAATTGGGGATGTTCACGCTGGAGAAGAGGCGCTTAAGGGGTGATATGATGACTATGTATAAATATATAAAGGGATCATATAACAATCTCTCTAATGCTTTATTTACCAGTAGGTCTTTCCAGCTGACACGAGGTCACCCATTCCGATTAGAAGAAAAGAGGTTCCGCCTAAATATTCGGAAGGGGTTTTTTACAGTGAGAGCTGTGAAGATGTGGAATTCTCTCCCTGAATCAGTTGTACAGGCTGATACATTAGATAGCTTTAAGAAGGGGTTGGATGGCTTTTTAGCAAGTAAGGGAATACAGGGTTATGGGAAATAGCTCATAGTCCAAGTTGATCCAGGGACTAATCCGATTGCCATTTTGGAGTCAGGAAGGAATTTTTCCCCCTCTAAGGCAAATTGGAGAGGCTTCAGATGGGTTTTTTGCCTTCCTCTGGATCAACTGGCAGATAGGTAGTTAATAAACAAAAAAAAAAAAAGGTTGAACTCGATGGACATGTGTCTTTTTTCAACCTTACTTACTATGTTACTATGTTACTATGTTACTATGTAATACTTTGATCACAGGTGACACCTTTTTTCATCCCCATATTGGGAAGGTGTACCACATTAAGCATAGGCTCACTTGCATTTCCCGGAATGTTGTATACATAATCAAAAAAAAAACTGACTTGTTTATTGTGGGAAAACAAATCAGCAATTGAAGGAAAGAGTGAGTATGCACAGATCCAGGATTAGGGCTGCCCTCTATCCCTAGCCAAAACAGAATGTTAAGCAGAACATCTCTAAACAGATAGTGGCACAGCATTGGTCAAAAGCTCAACATCCGGCTTTATCTTTTAAATGCATGCCCATTGATTGTGTACAAGATCCTCCAAGAGGAGGGTATGTGGATAGTTTGCTGCTTCAGAGGGAAGCATTTTAGACTTTTCAACTTGATTGCGTAGCCCCACGGGGACTTAATAGTGTATTACAGTTTTACAGTTGAACTGGTTCTTACCCACAGGATGACGTGTTGTGATGTGTCTTGTGACAGGAGCTCGAGGGGTTACCCCTTACTTTAGATGTGTTATACCTTATAAGGAACTTGTATGATCTGGCCAAGTAATGTGTATGGTATAATCCGTTTATAATACACAAAAGACACGAATATCTTGTAAATTATATCCTTATAAACGGTGAGTTCTGATGTCATCAGTTATAAACGGTGAATTCTGATGTCATTTCTGTCACATGACTCACTAAAATTTGTGTATTATAATAAATAAAGTACCCCCAGTTGCAAAATATGTGGATATTAGAAGTTAAAAATCCAAAAAGCAGACGGCACTTCTGAAAGGTGGGTTTTATTGGAGATCCTGCTGGAAATTCCTGTATTATAATAAATAAAGTACCCCCAGTTGCAAAATATGAGGATATTATAAGTTACCTCGGAGTTCCATGACCTGTATAAAAACACGAGGCACGAGTTTTTATATGGTCATGAAACTCCTTGGTAACTTATAATATCCTTATATTTTACAAGAGGGGGTACTTTATTCACTATATAATACACAAAAGCCATGAATATCCTGTTAATTATATCCTTATAAACGGTGCGTTCTGATGTCATTTCTGTCACATGACTCACTGAAACTTGTGTAATATAATAAATAAAGTACCCCCAGTTGCAAAATATGAAAAAAAAAGTTCCATGACCTGTATAAAAACACTCGGCCTTGCGTTTTTATATGGTCATGAAACTCCTCGGTAACTTATAATATCCTTATAGTTTACAAGAGGGGGTACTTTATTCACTATATAATATGAGACATCCACTGAGCATGGTTTGTTTTTGTATATAGATCTGATAGACAGATTTAGAACAAGGGGGCCCCCTTATAGAGAGAGTTTGTAATAGTGGTTGGCGCAATGGCTAACATTTGTTCTGTTTTTAAAAATGTTTGATATATGTAACTTTTAATCAGTCCACTTGTATTTCATTAGTTCACTTGTATTTAAAATGTATTTTAAAGCATATATTTATTGCATATCACTGGACACTTTCTTGGAGCAATATATTGCACTGCTGGTTTATTCCTTACATAGCACCTGTCACTTTATACTTGCATGGCACTGTTGGTTGTGCTTTAATGACTGTGCATAATTTATTTAAATTCCCTTAATCAGGAGGTCAATAAGAGTATTTATACTTGATTGTGTTTAGGGTGGGGGTTGCCTTGAGAAAAACCTGGTTTCTATATGTGGTGTAGATACCTCCAATCACATAGATTCTCCCTTCCAAAACTGCTACACTCATCCCACTTCGAGCTTGGTGCAGAGATGACACTGTGCTCCAGTACTGACTGAAGGTATCAAAGCGTTCCACACAACTTAAAGCTCTGCTGTCACTCCAACGGCCACCAAGCAAGCGAGTGTACCCACCTATCAAGGGAACAGCAGAAATTAAATAGAACAGTGCTTAATAAAATGCATATTAGAATGAAGTACAGACAAATTTTAAAAATGGTTCAACGTTTCCAAATTATGAATTACAATAAAACTGCACCTCAAGTGCTCACCTTATGATACAAGTTCATTCTGCAATATATTTTTTTTTTTTTTTTTTAAAGCCTTCAAATAACATTGTTTTACTCAGCAAGGAAAGCAATATGCAATTTATACAAACTCAAATCCCATAACAGTCATGTATTTTTTAAAACCAATCAGGTTTTCACTATGAGAGAACAGGATTAGTCTAATGTTTGCAATTTCATAACATACAATTTAGTTACTCATGCAAATAGTTATTACCAATTGCATAAAGAAATTTCCGGGCTTTTCTGCGTGGCCGAACTCGAGATGTCTGCAGAAAGTTGCAAAGTTTTTTGTCTTTTGGCGAAAGGCTGGGCTCACAGTATTCTCTCAGGAGGGTCTGCAGAGCTACGCGAAGGCTGAAGTCAGTGATATCTATAGACATTAAAACATACAATGAAAACCAAATCTGATAATCATGAGCCGTCACGAGGCCAGGAATTACCAAACTGCGTATTTATTTAAGCTACGTAAAAAAGCAGCAGAATACAATCTCCTGCATAGTTTCTACCTATCTCAATGCCGTGTAAAATACGGTTTATATGTTATATGCACCTGTAAAGCTGCAAGTAGCGAAAATGCATGAAAAACAACACAAGTCTAATAAACTGAAGTAGAACAGGCTACTAAAACTGCCTAAGAAACATGTTTTTACTCAGCTTTTCTAATATATTGATTCTTACCCCATTTCGTTTTTTTCCCTTACATTTCCAAGGACTTCACCAAATCCAGTGAAATACAGTATATACTTTTGCCATTAATTCAGCTGCAACAGTGGTGTACTCACTTTTACTTTCATAACTACCGCACCGAAACCCTTCCTTAATTTTTTATGCAAATGTGGATGCTTGGCATTAGTTTTATAGGCCTAACTTTACAAAAGTGTTAGTTGTGCCAAATGATTGTAGAAGAAAGGAGAAGTTTCCAACCAGATTATTTTCAGCTATAGCTGGTTTAAAAGCTCCCTTTACCTTCAATAGCTTTTTGAAGTCTTTTTGGAGGTAATAATGAAAAACGTACTGGCTCCAAAACTTCAATAACATGTCTCTTTCGTGTGACAATGTCCTTCTGGATCCATGTCATTGCAGCAGAGAAAACTTGGTATTCATCTTCAATGCAGAGCTCCTCGCTTTGTAAAATTTGTACAAGCTGATCCTTAGTCAGGGTTGGAAATTCATCCCCAGTCTGCACCTCTGTAAAATGTGTGTGGATATAACTTTCAGTAAACTCAAGCAGTGGATGGCAGGCTAGATGCTCTGCAAACTGGAAGAAGCCTATACAATTGGCTGGTTCAGTATGCTCCGTAAGAAAGTCACAGCACAGCTCCACCACATGGCTCAGCTGAAGCATATCTGCTGCAGTCATCAGCTCTTCAACATTCTCTGTGCTGATATTTACTGAACCTGTGCCATGGGGAAGAAATGTACAAATTCATTAATTTTAAATTAAACTCTGCACCTACAAAGCTACACAATAATTTAAATGCTATCCTCAATTGCAACCCTGTCCTTAAAACCCTGGCTAACCATTTATGCATTAAAAAAGTTTATATTCCTCGGTACTCTGCACTATCTGCTCTTGAAATGGTCAACATAAAACACAATACAATTCTAAAAGTATGTGGACAACCCTTCCAATTACTGGAATTGGCTATGTAAGCCAGACTACATCATACTATGGCATTCCTCCTCTCTTGCAGCAACAGTTTGGAAAAGGCCATATCCTGTTTCACCAGAATAACAACCCAGTGTGCATAGTAAGAGAATACAGAATTGGTTTACAGGCATGGGAATTGAAGAACTGCACTGGCCTGCACAGAGTCAACCTAATGAAATACCCGTGAAATAAATTGAAACGCCAATGTTAGCCAGGCCTAATTGCCAAACATCAGTTGCGCCAACCTGTTGCATTAAAAATGGAAGCAAATCCCACCACCAATGAGGGTAATGTTTCTTTTAGCAGCAATGAGAGAACCAATTTCATATAGCATGCTTGGTTTGGAATGGGATGTACTTTTAGCCATATAGTATATAGATAGGGTTCTAAGTCAGCCCTGTACCTCTATATGCATGAAATAGGGCCATACCTCTACCTAGAAAAAAATAAGAAAGCTAAATGCCATCCCCATGGCTTCCAGCAGGGCAGTAAAGAATACCCAGATACAGAGCTAATTTGTTTTTGAGAATGCTGTTCTTTCTCTGCTTTCTGTTTGCCAGGGGATTGCCAACATGTATATGTTTATCCAAAGGAATGTAACTACTAAAGGGTTAGCGCATATGTTTTGAAGAAATTCTTCTCATGTGGAGTAACAAATTATACCTGTGTAAATAAAATCCAAGATCAGTTGAAAACTTTTTGGTTCTAGTCCTTGAATCTGTACCACATCAATCAAAGACTCTTTCATTCCACCAGCCAGAAGTGCTTCAAAATAGGGGCTGCTTGCAGCCAGTACTAACTTGTGTACCCCAAACCTTGTGTCGCCTATCTGTATTTGCACATCACAGAACTCAAGCTTTTGTCTCATCTGATTCATCTGTGCAAGGATGAGCTGGGCATGCTTGTCCAATGTACGTACGGAGGTGCTGGCTTTAGTTTCAGTCTCTGGTTCCATAGCTGTTCAACAACAAAAGGAACATTGAATTAATATAATAATAATATAATAATATAACAAAAATTGGCTTCCGTTAAAGTTTACTTCAGAGACAAAAGACACCCCTTTTCAACATTTGTTCAATTAATAGGGCTTGTGCTTATCAAACGTTTTGCCTTTTGTTTTAATTAAGAAATAGCTATGTTTTTTTGTTTTGTTTCCTTCACTAAAGAAGACAATGAAACCAGTTTAGGAGAACTAAACCCCCATTTAGCCAAAAGTCCCCACTGGCCCCCCTCCCTGTCTACCTGAATTGTGTCCCTCTATAAATACTGACCTCACATGCAGAGTCAGCGAAGCGGAGCTCACGAGCACCATCTTTGCCGCTTCGGTATTTTCCGTAATGTGAGTGCCGTATTGCTGCATGAGCAGTTGGAGTAATCTTCCAGTTCGTGACAACTGCGCATGCGCCAAAAGTAACAGAAATTGCTGCAGGGACCTGTAGAATACCAAATCGCTGGAAGATGGCGCCCGTGAGCTCCGCTGCTTATGCAACTGCGGTCAGTATTTCTAGAGGGGACACCATTCAGGTGTAAGACTGTGCATGGGGGGAGGCAGGGAGGGGGGCCAGTGGGGACTTTTGGATAAAGGGCGGTTTCATCGTCTTCTTTAGTGCCAGAAAACAAAACAAAAAAACATAGCTATTTCTTAATTAAAACAAAAGGCTAAACGTATGATCAGCACAAGCCCTATTAAATAATGAAAAGGGGTGTATTTTGTCTCTGAAGTAAACTTTAATGGAAGTGTGATAGCCAAAATGGCTAAGGTGCATAAAAAAAGGCATTGATCAAAGTATATTTCATCGTCCAGTTTTTGAAATAGACACATTTTAAAAAGCAAGTGTTTTAGTTACACCTTTATGATCATTAAGTTTACGCCATCATACCATAGTCAGAATTAAAGACTATGGTATGAAAAAAACAAGAATGTACCAGTGCATTTTAATCATTTAGATATAGAATGAATGTGCTTTAAAAAGTAGTGATTCTAGATACTTTATTACACATTTCTGCAAATTCCCTACTAGTCCCACTTCCTGCTGCCTCCTTTCCCAGGCTGTGCAGGGGAGCTGCCAGCACTCAGCACTGAAAGATATGAGCCAATCAGCAGCTAGGCTGACCTGATAGGGAACTGAAGCCTGTCTTTGCTTGTGTGACTGCAGGGCTGCGATTGGCTGTCCTCTCCTGTTAGGACACACCCACCCCTTATTTGAAACAGGGACCAATAAAGGGGCTATATTTAAAGATAATATTAATTTTTAGCACAAGGTGACACTAACAACACACATTATTCATAATTGCCTACAAAATTAGGCTTTTTTAATTTATCTTATAAGTCTCCTTGAACAAGTGTTACTGAACACTTTTTGTAAATTTCACTGATGATCCCCGTTATACTGTGGGTAATAAAATATGTAATGCTTAGGTTCCAGGCTTGCTGGACAGGGAAGGACATAAAAGACTCATCATCCTGCAGGATGTAACTTCAGTATATGCTCTTGCAAGTTTGTTTATCAGAAGCAAGCACTAAACAGGATGAAATGCCAGGAAGATTGTATTAAAGTATACATGGCTATTGTATAGGGCTGCCTTACTTGTCGTTGCTGTGCAGAATGATAGAACTCTGATGATCACAGACTGTAATAATTAACAGAACATAGAATTATAGCAAAGAGAAAAGTACACTTTTACAAGAATGTACAAATATGTCTATATGTACGTCTCTCACCAATATTCCAGAGGGTAGAATGTATCCTGACTGGATCCCTTGTGTAGTCCTTAGCATGTCACTGCCGTCATTTTGTTCACTGGACAAGTGAATATTGAGCATAGACTCTCGTCAGATCTTACTTCCTGCCTGAGCTATCCCAGCAGCTCTGACCTCATTACCAACAAGCTGCTACAAAATCGGCAACACAAGTCTACCACTACCATATACCTTCTAATATAAACGTAACTGCAAGGCAACGAATGAAATTATCACACACAGATAGAGTTCAGTAGAAAAAAAAATACCAGCCTTCCTCTATTTTTATCTTTCTTACCTATTAATAACATTGTCATCAGGTATGACTTCTACCAACCAGACAGGTAAAATTCAGCTCGGGAGGGCAACACTTAAAAAGTAAAAATCTAAAATATATCTACCTGGGATAAGTTGTAACTGAGTTTTGCATTTGTTAACGGACATTAAATGAATACAGAATATATAACATTAGTGTAATATTAGTAAAGTATTATTTAGTTAAGTAAAGCAGTGTTTGATTTAACCAAATTACTTACAATTTGAACTAGATATATGCATTTAAAAATAAATGTATGCTAATCCTACAGTACGTGTCTGATTCCTTCCTGTTAATAAGTAATTGAAAATACAGGTATGGGACCCATTATCTGGAAACCCGTTATCCAGAAAGCTCTGAATCCAAATAATCCAAATTTTTAAAAATAATTTCCTTTTCCTTTTTTGTAATAAAAAAACAGTATCTTGTACTTGATCCAAACTAAGATATAATTCATCTTTATTAGAGGCAAAACCAGCCTATTTGATTTATTTAATGTTTAAATGATTTTCTAGTAGGCTTAAGGTATGATGATCCAAATTACAGAAAGATCTGTTGTCCGAAAAGCCCCTGGTCCCGAGAATTCTGGATAACAGATCCGATAGTCTGGTTAACACTAACAACAAATTCATAGCATCTTATTCCAGGGGTAAAATCACCGGTCACTATTCAACCATATTCCTATTGTGAAAAACAACATACTGTATTCAAGGCAATGCCAATACCTTACACTAGTTAATGACCTGCAGA
This sequence comes from Xenopus laevis, assembly GCF_017654675.1. Taxonomy (NCBI): domain Eukaryota; kingdom Metazoa; phylum Chordata; class Amphibia; order Anura; family Pipidae; genus Xenopus; species Xenopus laevis. The sequence continues at coordinate 85,163,610 of NC_054377.1, forward strand.
CAACCACAAGTACCAATCTAAACTACAGGTGAATGTTTATTAACTTTTATCATAAACTATATTATTTTGTAATGGAACATTCATATACCTTAAAATGGCCCAACCAGTCACCCTGACCCTGACAATGTACGGTCCAATCGATCATTGCAAGAGTACATAGGTATGGTAGGGGCAGAAAATGCCTGGGAAGAGGTGATGGTGCCAGGGATGAAGAAAACCCTATTTCACGCTATGCAGGGTTCTCACAGTGTAGTTATACACAGAAAAAACAGCTTTGAATTTTATGTGTGGAGGGAACTTTCATCTTTTAATATTATATTGAAGCATAAATGCTTTAACAGTGATAAAAGATACTGATAATGGGAATATATAATCATAGGGATATACAAAGGGATTATCTGGTCCCCTGAGCTGTGAAATGTGCTACAAATGAAATACTTGCCAGGCAAAGGTCAAGTAGTACTTGTTACTGCATGCTACTCTTCTCCTAATAGGGCCCTGAAGATTGGGAAATACAGGAGCAAAATTAAGCCACTAGCTATCTCATCCAATCGCAATTATTATTTCTCTGCAAAACAAACTATTTTTCTGTAATACTCTCAACATAATATGTACAATACAATATTAGCCTATAGTGTCAACCCATATATTTCTTTGAACATCACAATTTAGCTATAATATCTTTGCTGAGCTGTGCACTGAATTAAAGCAAAGGGACAACACTCAGCGCCTCAAGTACCAAATTGAGACCGTATAGCACAATATATATTTAGTAGTGACAGGGGCGTTTCAGGCATTAATGGCACCTGAGGAGGCGTTCTTAATGCTGCCCACCCACCCCTCATGCTTAACTTAACATCACGATGGGGGGCTGTGGGGGCGCATCACTAACACAGAGAGCGAAATTGAGCTCCCTGCGCTAGAAAACTGGTACCTTCCGGGGAACCTCTGCCTGAAGCAAGGTGCTCACGTTGCCTCATGGCAGAAACGCCCCTGAGTAGTGATAATAATAACAATCATAACAACAATATGATGTTAGTGTGGTAAATACAGTATAGTGTTATGGACTATGGACAGGAGATCTAATTTTTTGGAATATTTCATTTAAGTTATCACTTCCTGTTCTTGTGTTTTTAGCTTTAAAATTAAAACTTCAAAATTCTGGAGGAACCTAACAGTGCAAGGATTTTCACCTTCAAGGTCTATGTATGGTTAAAATCAAGTAAGAACAGCTACTGAAATTGGCCATACATACAGAGATGCCCACGTTCCCACCCTGCAGCAGGCTTTTTAACAGTGAGGCCTCCTACAAAGGGAATTTGGCTCTTGCTGTCAGCATTTGCCTTAGGAGCAGTCCAGATTAAAAATAATTTTTAAGATTATTTTTCTCAAAGGGCATTGTGTAAAGAAGAATTGTTTTATTTCTCAGCCTATTTTATATCTAGGCTGCTCTAGCAAGAAGACTGGCACACACTGACAGTGAGTACAAAAGGTCTAGATTAAGAAGTGTTTATTTGCTCTCCTGTATTCACATGTATTCACATGAAAGCTCAGCCTGAATATGAGCTACTGTGAGATTTTGGATGATCATTTCTAGCTTTTCTGCAATTGGCCTAGGAGTGTTTTTGAAAGAAGAAGGTGTGGCCATGGTGTGACCATGGACTTCAGTATGAGTTAAGCTTTGTATAACTTGAAAACTTGACAAACTATAAGAATTTTTTCTAGTGCTGCCCAGAAGAGTTACCCTTAGATATTTCTAAAACTGATACCGCTGTATTGTAGAGTAAATATGCACTTGTCACTGCTGCTACACTGTGTGCACTCCCCTGCTTATGCATTGTCACAGCAAGTGGGCATGCTACTTTGCACATGTGCAGGGGAAGGGAAGCGGGGTGGCCAGCCGAGTTGCCTAGGGCGCCCAGCTGGCTTTGCCACGGCTCTGGTAAAAGGACTTTTAATTACAAAGCCTGTGTGATAATCAAACCAAGCAGAATCTCCCTTGGAATGTAATATATTTATCAAGCAAGAAGGCAACATGAGAGTCAAGTCATCTTCCCCACCTTCTGATTTCTACAAGTCCTAGGGGCATATTTAATACCATTGGAAACAAACATCACCGTCAGTGTCGGACTGGGACACCAGATGCCCACCCGAAAACCTTAGACCAGGGGCCGACAAAAAGACCTTAGACCAGGGGCCACTGTCCGTACTATTATTCTTCATCTCCTCAATCAACCTCTAGTCTCCTAGTCTGTTTTCTTTACATACTATAATCAATTATTCCAACTATTTAGCCTCTTTGTTCTCATAGAAATAGGGAATGGCCATGAAATAGGCCAAAAGTTTAGCAGCATGAGGGCCAGTCTGACACTGATCACTGTTGATGTTGCCCATAGAAACCTCTCAGCAATTAGAATAAAATCAATTCACCTCTTCTAGATGTTAATTCTGACAGCTAGGCCACAGGCTTAAAGTATCTCTATACCTGGCAGTTTATGCATTACAATTAACAGATTCTTCAGCTTCCCCCTTTTAGTGTTACAAAGCATGATTTGGGATTTAGAGTTTGCCTACGTGCTAATCCCCCCCACACACACCAGCCCTTCATGAATACAGCTCAAAAGAATTGTGTGGTAAAACATAATCTGGCATCCATTCCGACCAACCCATTTCTAAATAGACACAATTGTTTAAAAGTGCAAATAATGTTTTAAACTAATTTTAAAAGAGAAAGTTTTAATAAATCTTCTAAGCAAAATTATCCATGCCAAACCAATGTTAGACCTAACTATCACTCAAAATCAGTCTCCCTGCATGAAGATAGAATGAAAAGAGACAGATGCTGAGAGGGGGATAGGGACAATCAATGTGATTATTTCCAAAATAAGTCAGATTTTTGTAAAAAATGTCTTATTTCAGTGTAATCAAGCTTTTATTACATTTTCATTTTCACAATAGTTTTTTAAATTGGCACTTGGCTGGTATTTTATATTTCTAGCCAGTAAAAATGATACTGGATACATGTTTGGACTAGGAAATTTGTGGGTTCTGGCAAATGCTAGATGGGCTGCTGTAAGTTGCCTTAGGGCTCTTACAGACAAGCGTTTTTAGCTGCGCTTTCCTGCGTTCCGGTTTCATGAGTGCAGGAGTAGATGCACTGAATTCTTTTCAATGGAGCTGTACTCACACAGACGCATAAGCGCCGAATGCAGGAAAAGTGCAACATGCTGCGTCCCAACCTGCGTTCGGCGTTTAGCGTTTACATGTGTCTGTGCGAGTACAGCACCAATGAAAAGAATTCAGTACGTCTACTCCTGCGGCTGAATGCATGATACCGGAATGCAGGGGAGCGCAGCTAAAAACGCTCGTCTGTAAGAGTCCTTAGACATAAGTATTTATTGGTCTGGTGGGGGCTGTTTGGGCCTCAGTGAAATGACAGGGCCCATTTTGATTCTCAGTCCGGACCTGACTGGATGTGATTGTTATTATAAGGGGAAAAAAAGAGGTAGAAAGTCAAGTTACAGACTCTTCCATCTTTGAAAGCATTTACAAGTGCTGCTGGCAACTTTTCTTCACAAAAAAAAAAAATATTGTGTTAGGCTTGCTGCTTGGCCAGTAAAAGTAATGCTAGATGCCATACTACTAATAAATAGGGTATATAAACTTAGGAAGGTTGGATTTTTTTCCAGAAAAGGTAACAATACTAAGTACATTATTTTTAGCTATAAAGTTACTAATAAAATGCTCTGATTTGCATTTAGTCCTCACGAAGACGATAGAACGTGTAGTTTACTACATCTTGTGAGTAACTGGTAATAACTCCAATGCATGGAGTTTTATTGTTTCATTTAGAACCGTGTGAATAGTACAAAAGAATGTAATTGTCAACTACTGTATTTGTAAGCACAAGTCACAATGTACAGAGCCAAGCTTCCTGAGGGTGGCGCTGTTGTGGGAGCTAGCAAGAAAGAGTTGGGAACAGTCTGCTCTGGTATCCGCAGCCGCCTCTATGGTTGTGCCCCGGGGACCGCCATTTTGGTGCGCGCTTTGTTATGGTTTAGCGAAGAGCAGGAAGCGGGCACCGGAGTGGGGGAATTAAAACGGAGTCAGGTTGCTTTGAAGTCGTCCTCGTTTTGATTGTACGATTTGCACCAGGTTAGTCCTTGTTTTAGGAAGTGTCCGGTCTCCGAAGCTGTTCTTCATAACGGGGTCTTGTTTGTGTTCTTTTGGGGGCGGGGAGTCACGTGGCATTGGTTGCAATGAGGCACCCTCAATGTGATCGAAGCGTGTAGCCAGAGTAGGATTGTATGTTGCAACGAATGGAACGCGCACCTCTTCGTTTACGTTGTAACCGGGGAAGCTCTGGTGTCGGCAGCTGTTGGCCTTTACTTTCCGTGCTGTGTTGAAGTAAAACTCATACAAAGCTGAGAAACAGGAGAGCCGAGCGGGAAATCGCATCTCTAATGTCAATACCAATTCTTGTAAGAAAATCTCTCTTTTATTCCTAAATTGGAAAGCATTCAGACTAGAGCATCGCGTCCCTGGACTCTGGCCCTGAGACACTTCCTATAAGTTTATTTGACGCGGTTGTTTGTGCGCACTCGACTGACACCTGCCATGCGTTCTCTGCACAGCGCCGTCTACTTAGCGCTCACTTGTACATCATGTGCCTGTGGGTATATCCTACCTCTGAATTGCTGTAGTTAAACATCACTAATCCATTAAACTCCCCTTACAACCAGAAACTACTTTGCCTTTTTGATCTATACAAATTCAATGCAGTGGACTATTTTTGCCCCCTCAATACATTCCATGGAATTTTTTTTGAGGTCCAAAAGTGGCTTTCAGACATTTTTCGTTTTGGTGCGGGGAAGTGGGTGTAACTTGGCCAAGGTCAAGTGCAGCTGATACTGAAAGCTGTGTATATCAAACAAGCAGATAATATACAAAACATACCAATATATATAGTCTAGGTTTAGAGATGTTTTTCTGTCACCAGAAACATCAATGTGTATGTGTTTCTTTTTTTTTATAGTTTTGGATTATTTGCTTTATTCTTCTGACTCTTCATCTTTCAAATAGGGGTCACTCACCCCATCTAAAAATAAACGCTCCATAAGGCTACCTATTTATTGTCATTGGTACTTATTATTGCTCATTTTTCCATTTAGCCCCCCTCCTAGTCATATTTCAGTCTCTTATTCAAATCCGTGCATGGTTCCTACAGTAATTTAGACCCTAGCAATCGGATAGCTGAAATTTCAAACTGTAGAGCTGCTGAATAAAAAGCTAAATTACTCGACAACAAAAAATAAAGTCTCCGATTCTCACTCTCTCTCTACATCAGTGATCCCCAACCAGTCGCTCGTGAGCAACATGTTGCTTACCAACCCCTTGGATGTTGCTCCCAGTGACTGCAAATAAGGTGCTTGTTTTTTAATTCCAGGCTTGGAGGCAAGTTTTTGTTGCATACAAAACAGGTGTAATGCCAAACAGAGCCTCCAGTAGGTTGCCAGTCCATTCAGGGGCTACCAAATGGCCAATCACAGCCCTCATTTGGCACCCCTAGGAACATTTTTTTATGCTTGTGTTGCTCCCCAACTTTTTATACATCTGAATGTTGCTCACGGGGTGAAAAAAGTTGGGGACCTCTGCTCTACATCATACTAAAAGTGGCGAGCAACCTGTTTAATTGTACACCTGCAAATAAACAATGTCTTGGCAACAAGAACAATAAAAAGAGCTATAAAAGTCAGTTTGACACCTATAGCTTCCGGTACAAGATCCAAAAACATTGTTTTCTATAGATCTTATCTATCTTCAGTGTAAACATGCTTTGTTTTGCTCCGTTCAGCTACAGTGGCTGCCCCATGGCTAAACAAAATCACATAGTTATAAAATTTAACCATTTGTCTTTAGAAGCCAGCAGGTGACCGGCACAGTTTCATTATGTTCATTGCTTGACATTGGTTGCAACCATGTTTTCTGCAGCGTGTTACCCAGAAGGTTGACCATTGAGACACCTGGCATTTTATAGTGTTGGTATCGGATTTGATTTCTTTATGTGAAGCTGTGGAAGGAATTTGTTGTAAAAAGTACATCTTTCAATCTTGGTCCTTGAACGGTATCAGGTGTTGTTGTTTTATTGTATGTTTTCGAAAGTACGTAACCAATATCTTTGGGGAGATGTAAAGTCTGGGGTTAATACAAAAAATATGAAAAACTCCAAATAGTGTGGTGTTCCATATGTTTCCATCCTTTTTTTTTTTTTTCTCAGAACTTTTACCGCTTTAATCACATTGTACTAACTCTTCTTCTAGTCCATGTATATAATAAAGCCATAACTAGTTGTTTGCATTCACACTAAATTTATACTTAATCATACCAAGGTACAGGTTTGATCCATTATCCGTTATAAAAAAAAATAATTCAGACTTTTAAAAATGATTCCCTTTTAATCTATAATAATAGAATAGTACCTTGAACTTGATCCCAACTAACATATTATTAATGCTTATTGAAGGCAAAAAAATCTTATTGGGTTTATTTACTTTTTAAATGATTTTTAGTAGACCACGTATAATGATCCAAATTACAGATATGACCCCTTATCAGGAAAACCCCAGGTCCCGGGTGTTCTGGATAACAAGTCCCATATCTGTACTGCACTTTAATGCAAAAAGAAACTATAACTATAATTTTTGCCATATTGCCTGAATAGTACAGCTGGTGCAGAATCATATGTTAGGAGTGTGATCTAACTCCATGCCCCTCCCCATGTTTGTCCATGAACATGTTAGTCACCGGGATGAGTCAATACAGAGAAACACCTGGCTGTGCTATGCACCTTATTGAGATTTTTGTGGCAGACACTTTAAGAGGAAGGTGAAAGTAATCTAAACAATTCTGTAAATGGTGTTTATAATTTTTGTAATTATTCTATTCTGTTTTGCCTCTCTCCGGCCTGGAACCTAATATAAGCCTGTATCAAAAGAAAGAAAAAAAAGTTGAGACACTAAAATATAAATGAAAAAGAGAATCTGATGATTTGCTATTAATTTATACCTTATATTTAATAAGCTTGTTTTCCGAAAGACGTGCTCATTTCAAATTTGATTCCAGCAACACATTTTCAGAAATGTTTGGTCTAAGGCAACAAAAGACTAGGAAAGTTGAGGAATGCTTAGAAGAGCTGATCCCAGAGTGGCTGGGTCTATCTGAAATAAAGAAGGAGAGGGGTACATAGCTCATAACAGCACATGGGCAAATACTACAACAATTTAAGAATAACATCAATTTTTTTGACATCTTTAACAGAATTATCATTGAGATTCAGAGAATCCGGAGAAATCTCTTAAAGGGGTGGTTCACCTTTAAGATGAGCTTTAGTATGTTCTAGACGGACTCATTTTAAGCAACTTTTCAATTGGCCTTCATTTTTTCTTTTATATTTTCTTTATTATTTGCCTTCTTTGCCCCAGCTTTCTAATGGGGGTCACGGACTTCATCTAAAAACAAATGCTCTGTAAGGCTTCAAATTTGTTATTGATACTTTTTATTACTCCGCTTTCTATTCCAGCCCTCTCCTCTTCCAGTCTGTTCTTCAAATCAATGCATGGTTGCTAGGCAATTTAGACCCTAGCAACTAGATTGCAAACTAAAGAGCTACTGAATAAAAAGCTAAATAACTCAAAAACCACAAATAATACAAAATGAAAACCACTTGCAAATTGTCTCAGAATATCACTCTCTACATCATACTAAAAGTGGATTTAAAGGTGATGGCCGTGATCTTTGGGCCCTATAGCAGCCCTGCATTAAAACACAATTCCGTAGTGCAAAGCACTGTATGGGCTCAGGGATACATCCAAAACAAAGTTTATTTCTGCATCCTCAAATGCAAGTTAAAAGTCTACCATGCAAAGAAGAAACCATACATAAACATGATCTAAAAACACCACCTCCTTCTCTGGGCTCTTTGTGGAAGCACATGTTGTAAAATGTAATAAGGCAAAGTGGAAAACTGTCCTGTGGTCAAAATGTGAAATTATTTTTGGAATTTATGGACACAGCTTGGAAACAATACACCATTTAAAAGCCATCACCTGTGATGGTATAGGGGTGCATTAGTGCACATGGCATGGGCAGCTTGCTCATCTGGGATGGTATAATGCTGAGTGATTTATACAGGGTTTGTAGCAACATGTGCTTCCACCCAGAACATCTTTTCAGGGAAGGCCTTGACTATTTCAGTAGGATGTGCCAAACCACATTCTGCATATATAAAAATTGCATGGCTTCACAAGAGAGTCTGGAAACTAAACTGGCCCTGCCTGCAGTCCAAACCAGTTGCCCATTGAAAAAATGTGGCTCATTATAAAATGACAAAGGAGATTCCAAACTTTTGCAGCTGAAATTCTAGATCAGGCAAGAATGGAACAACATTTCATTTTCAAAACTGCAGGAAGTGAACTTTTCAGTATCCCCAGTGGTACAGGTGATGCACAGTAGGGAAACATGGCCCTGTCCCAACTTTTTAAAAAGTTTTTGCTGCTATCAAATTCAAATTGAGCATATATTTTTCAGAAAACAATATTTCTACACTTTCAACACTCAATATGATGTCTTTGTGCAATTTTTAGTTAAATAAAGCATTTCAATAGTTTGCTAATAATTCCATCAACTTTTTATATAGAATTTACCCAGTCTACCAATAGTTTGGGAAACTGGTTTGTAGTTATTAAGATACTGATTCTGAGTTACAGTGTATGTTTGTTAAAGAAGAACAGAAGACCACATAATACATTTGTTCCACCAGAGGCTTCACTCTGGAAGAGCACAAATGTGGACTCTCTAAACTGCCCTCCGTTACTTTACCTTGTTTTAAAAAGCAGAGCAGTGGGGCTATCTCTCACTGTTTCAGCTCCTCTTCTGTATGATCACCTGACAGCACATGCATTTGAAACCGATTTGCACCTGGCTGCAACTCTGAATACTCTGGGTTGACGGTCATAGAAACTAAGGTAGGGTGAGATGTGCTCGCTAACCCCACTGTGCAGCTCTGCTTTTTAGAACCAGGTAGAGTTAACATGGTAGTTTAAGGAGTCTCCAGTGGTGCAGTTTGGTAGTGGAGGCATCTGGAGTGATTAACATATTAAAGGGGTTATATACCTTTAAAGCTTTCAAGAGAAAATGATGCCCCAGAGCATGGTAAAAGTAAGGGGCCCATTTACTTAGCTCGAGTGAAGGAATAGAATAAAAAAAAAACTTTGAATTGCGAATGATTTTTTCTTGCTACTTCGACCATCAAATTGGCTACTTCGACCTTCGACTTCGAATCGAACGATTTAAACTAAACATCATTCAAATATTCGACCATTCGATAATCGAAGTACTGTCTCTTTAAAAAAAAAAAAACTTCGACCCCCTAATTCGCCACCTAAAACCTACCGAAGTGCAATGTTTTCATGTTTTTTAGGTCGAAGAAAAATCGTTCGATCGATTAAAATCCTTCGAATCGAAGGATTTAATTGATTTTTCGTTCTATCGAACGAATTGCGTTAAATCCTTCGACTTCGATATTCGAAGTCGAACGATTTCAATTTGGCAGTCGAATATCGAGGGTTAATTAACCCTCGATATTCGACCATAAGTAAATTTGCCCCTAAGTCTAATCGGCAATATTGTGCATTAAATATATTTGTGTTTCTTTTCTTCAAGAGAAGCTGTAGTGAAAAATACCTGCTGCTTTTTATATGAACAAATTGAGTTTTACATAACTTCTGACCACACAGCCCCTACCTCTCTCTCCTTTTTTTTTTTTTTTTTTTTTTTTTTTTTATATATATATATATAATGCTGAACTTACTCCTGCTGGAGACTGTTACTGTTCCATGATATGACAATATAAATATGACCACTTGTCTTTGGGAAAACCAATATATTGCATTGTTGTAAAATAAAAATAAGGCTATTCCTGTGTCTGAGATATACTTCATTAAAAAGTCGTTGTTTGTCAAAACTAAACCAAGTTTCCACTACTTTCAGGATAATTTGACTAATATGACTTTTCCTAAGGGGTTTTTAGATCAGGGTTGCGCCATTGGTGTGAACATAGCAGCTCCCACTTACATGTCAATTAAAGCTCTATACAATTACATATTTAAAAGGAAATTATATCCTGTGTTTAAGTATTTCTACCCACATCCTTAATTAATCAAGTTTTTGCTGTTTACGGTTAATTACATTTAGAGGAAAGGAAAGTAGATCCATTATCTGGAAAACCCGTTCTCCAGAAAGGTCTGAAATACAGGAAGGCCCTCTCCCATAGAGTCCAGTTTAACCAAATATAATCTTTTAAAAATATAATTGTTTTTCCTCTGCAATAATAAAACACTTCTTTGTACCTCTTCCTTACTTTGCTGCATAAATCCATATTGGTGGCAAAATAATCCTGTTAAGTTGGTTTCATGTGGTTTTTTTTCATCAGATTTAGGGTATGATGATCCAAACTAAGGAAGGATCCCTTCCAGAAAATCCCATGTCCCAAGCATTCTAGTTAATGGATCAATGCTATTTTCTTTAGCTTGGTTCTCCTGTGAAGGGAATCTCTCTTAAACCTATATATGGTGTAAGGTATCCAGGGCACGCCTCACTGCAGAGAGACAGTGTAGTAAATGAGATATATAGTAAGTAATGCAACAGGAGTGTGGGATGTTAAATCCGGCTGATGGGATCTTTGCCAACATCTTCCCAACCTCACCATTGCAGAACTGCAACTAGCCAAAGTTTCTTTCAGAATATCTTCCCTAACTGCACCACTTTATTATTAGTGAATATATAGAATTAAAGCTGGTCTTTAAATCAAAAAGTACCAATATATATGCATGAACATACATTTGTTTTACATTTCATTCATCCCTTGATGAATGTCAAAAACTTTCAATTAATCTGGGATTGTGTTTCAAGTGAAATTGTATGTTTTTTGTTTAGCATATGTAATTGTAAAGAATACAGTTGAGTTACATCAAGTCCCATGGTTGTAAATAATTGCTTTCCCCAAAAGCTCTGCCAGGCTACGACTTTCTCGACTTGAAAATCATTTAAACATTAATTGAACCCAATAGGATTGTTTTGCATCCAGTAAGGATTAATTATGTCTTAGTTGGGATAAATTACAAGGTGCTGTTTTATTAATACAGAGAAAAAGGAAATCATTTAAAAAAAAAAAAAATAATAATTATGAATGCAGTCAATGGGAGACGACCTTTCCATAATACAGAGCTTTCTGGATAGTGTGTTTTCGTATAACAGATCCTACACCTGTACCTTTAAAAAGTGTATTTTTGATAATGATGTAACTACTAAGTGTGCGCTAATTAATTATAACTTCATTTTCATTTTTCATTATCTTGTGTTTTTCCTGTGTATTTTCTTAGGGTAGTTTCAGTAAAAACTCGAATTTTCAGGATACAAAAAATTGCTGTGATTTAAACTGTTCTTTAGTACAGTAGTACATAAGAAATCAAACGTGTATTCAGGATATCAACTGCATATGTTTTTGTTTATACAACTGCATGTTTATTTATAAAATTACCATTTTCTAAAATCATGTATCAGTTACTCGGTAGGGAGGATTTCCTTACCTTAGTGCAGGGATCCCCAACCTTTAGAACCCGTGAGCAACATTCAGAAGTAAAAGGAGTTGGGGAGCAACACTAGCATGAAAAATGTTCTTTGGGTGCCAAATAAGGGCTGTGATTGGCCTTATAGTAGCCCCTATATGGATTGTCAACCAACACTGAGGCTCTGTTTGGCAGTACAACTAGTTTTTCTACAACCAAAACTTGCCTCCAAGCCTGGAATTTGAAAATAATCACCTGCTTTGAGGACACGGAGAGCAACATTCAAGGGGTTGGAGAGCAACATGTTGCTCACGAGCTACTGGTTGGGGACCACTGCCTTAGTGCTTAACTGTACCAGTACAGTTGCCTGTAGCATCCAACCAGCTTTCATTTTCAAGTTTGTTGAAAGATATGTGTTTATTTGATTGCTGTAAATGAGAGAACAACATAGCATCTACATTTGTAAATAAAATGAAGTTTAACTGTTTGTTGTTTTTTCTTTGCAGTTACTGCTTCCCAACTGAGGTGCCATGTTGAAAGAGGGCTTCTGAAGTTTTATTCCCCAGCACTGCAGTAATTCATACTTTGGAATTGTATTTATCATCTCTCTGTCATCGTGTGGGATTTATACTCAATTTTCTGGACTTCACACTTTGTACTCATTATTAATGCTGTTGAATTTAAGACAAAAAGATTTTTTTTAAAGTCCTGCTGTGTTTTTTGCTTGAAAAAAATATGTTTATAGTGACAGCAGCAGAATATTGTTAGCTGCCTAGTATACAGAAAGAATTCAAATCTCAGGTTTTCAGGATTTTAGATTCGCTTTGTTTTTTTTTTTTGTTTTTTTGTCATTTGTTTTTTGTAGTGTTTTGTCTGATTAATGAAGGCACCAAATGGCAAAATTGTAGGTTTGGCAAGACAAGCCTGGGCTTCTAGTGGACTGTTGTTTGAAAGGCCCTGATTATATATTCAGCTAAGAGAAACTAAATGGACACATTGGTATGACCCACAACCATTCCACATTAATTTAAAAAGAAGACTCTTTAATGAGTTGAACATCATACTTGGGAATTTTTTTTCTGCTCTTGCATTGACTCACTATTTAATCCCATGTGAACAGTCTGTTTCACACTTTTTTTTTTTTTTTTTTTTAATATCCCCCGTGTTGCAGAAACAATCTGACAGGATGAGCACTTAAAATAAAAAGTTTGAAAATTGAAGCTGGCATGTAGTAATAGGGCATTAACCCTACCAGCCTTTTGGAGGGGCTCTTTATAAGCCCTCTTGCCAAGGAATAAGTAACATATCTGGAAACTATTGCCTTTCAATCACAAAACTGGAAGGAGTTGCCTGCAGTTCTCAAGGTGAGGGGTAAGTAATTTGTGATTTTATTATATTTTTATTATGCTGGGTGATTGATACATGACCCTAACGGGGGCCACACGAGTAACTGCTCAAGCCTGCAGACAGTGGCACTGTGTAGAACAGCAGCTGTTTGTAGAAAGAATAGGGGAATACTCAGCATGTGGGTCTCAAAGTGTACAGTAGATTATACCAACCTGTGGTCTTTCAGCTTTTATGCAAGTACCAATGCCAGAGCCAGCAACTGTTTTTGGATAAAGGGCTGCTGGTTCAAACCCCAGACCTGTTTATAAAATGAAAAACATATTGTACTGATTTTTATCCTGACAAAGGCCAACAATTCAGCGACATACTAGACGATAAGTGTATTCTGGGATCCATATGATTAGGTCCTACCATAGTATTATTTTGAAACTCACTAACGTGAACACAAAGGTCAGGTGCTCAAGCACTAGGCCTTATAGATAGCATATACTTAATGCATAGTCTTGCAGCATTTCATGCCTTGAAGGAGCACATAATGGTTCGCCTTTAGAGACAACACATGAGGCATATTTAGATTTAGTTGTTGTGGAGTTTTTTTTTGATTTTACTTTTGGCAAACATGTTTTTCAAAAATGCCTCTGGTCCAGATTTGTGCTGCTCTTCAAACCTAAAAGAACCAACTGCCAGCCTTTAAAGCTTTTAGGATAATTTGCTAGTATCTACAAAACATCAAAGCTAATAGATATTGCTACACTTGCAGTCATTTTTACACCTAAGGCTAATGTCATAGTGGGTCTCCGCCAAGAATCCTCTTTGATATTACACTGGCCCAGGTGCAGGCTCATGAGCTACATGGCGGCACCAAAATGCAAGCTCTTGTTTTTTGGTGCTAAAATCAGCCGCATATATCTGCACCAATTCATGTAATGTATCTGGGTGCAGGTGGATTCTCTGCAGACCAAGATCCGCTACATTAGCCTGACAATTAGCCATTTCACCTAGAGCTCCCCACAGGTTTTGACAGATGAATAATCTGCCATAGCAATTGTTCTTAAACTCCAGGTCACGAAGGAAAAAAAAAAAATATTGAGAGATTTGAGAACGCCTGTTTTTTCTTCTAGATAATCCAGAAATCTCGGTTTGAGGCTGAATTATGATCAGATTTGGGGGATACCTAAATAGCTACATTAAATATTCTGGGAACCATGGATGATTATAACAATGTTTTTATTTGTCTCTAACCTTGATATAAACTCAGTGGGCCAACCCAAATGCTGGACCTCAAGATGGGGCTTAAACAAAGAGTCATAAATTGACTGTTTTAGTGGAATAATTTGGTTTTTTTTTTTGTGCAAAATCAACATTTCAGTTACATATGCTCTTGATAAATGTCTGAATATGTGATTAAAACTTGATTTTGCATAATAGATTTAAAAAATTTTTTAAGCAAGTCCTTTGAGTGCTGAGTTATTGCTGTAACTGTGCTTGCTGAACTACCACCTTGCACCCAGGCAGTTGGTCAATTTTTATGTGCCCTCCATTACTATAGTATTATTTCACTCTGCTACATCTAACTAGATCAGAGTAGCTCTGATCCTTAAATCAGCAGCAGGGGATTTGCCCTCAACTGACCACCGCAAAGGCTAAATGGAAATCAGTACAAATGGTCCCTAACCGCAATGAAGTTTTTAGGTAGTGTTTGCATTCCTTTCTGGTTGGCGCCACTGCTGTCAGAGAGCACAACTGCAAACCCTGCTGTTTTATGAATAAAAACTTAATTTGTCAGATGCAGCTGAGGGAACTAGTGTATATATCATGTAATAAAGCATATGTTAAACAATCTATGTAGCCATGTGACTTCTTTTTAATCATTCTTTTAGAATATAGAGCTAGGCAAAATGTTAGTCATATTTTGCTAAATTGTCCTTTATTTCTATAACCAAGTACCAATGCGTTTCGGCCCGAAAACACATTATGTGGTTATAGAAATAAGACTAATTTTTTTTTCCTTTAAATAATATGATGCCGTGAGTGCTTATTGCAGTTTGAATTTAATTACTTTTGTGAGCACCCGGCAATTGACTCAATGTGGTGAGTGCCAATAAATGCGACACACACACATGTGTGACAGCACTCATTATTGTATCAAAACGTTGTATTAAAGATTAAAATTACATTACCATGATGTGCACATAATAGCAGAGTTTCCGATATATTTTTATAGTCCATCCTAGGAAGTGACATATCTAGCATTCATTTATACATTTTACAGGGTTCAAACCATGCCTAACATATGTATCAAACAAGAAATAACTAGCAAAGTTTGTAATTAGCAATCATATACTTTATAGAAACAGATACAAATTGTAATCTTTGTTTAGATCATACGGTAAGGAATTAAATTTATTAATCCACCATACCTCCCTCTGTTTTAATCTCAATTCCCGATCGCCCCCTCTCTCTAATGCTCCACGTAATATATACCAATGTTTCTTTAGAATTCCATTCATATGCTTTCTTAATGCATCATATTGGGTGACAAACGTGACTCTGGGGTCTGTTTGTCACCCAATATGATGCAAGCATATGAATGGAATTCTAAAGAAACATTGGTATATATTATGTGGAGCATATCCTATGGTAAGAGAGTTTGCCTTGCCACCATTGCTATCATATAAAATAGGCATAACTATTGGTCCTAAATTAACTAGAACCTAAGTTCATATTCTTATATCCGTATGGTCTAAACAAAGGTTACAATTTGTATCTGTTTCTATAAAGCAGGGATCCCCAACCTTTTGAACCCGTGAGCAACATTCAGAAGTAAAAGGAATTGGGGAGCAACACTTCCATGAAAAATGTTCTTGGGGTGCCAAATAAGTGCTGTGATTGGCCATTTAGTAGCCCCTATGTGGATTGTCAACCTACATTGAGACTCTGTATGGCAGTGAACCTAGTTTTTATGCAACCAAAAGTTTCCTCCAAGCCTGGAATTCAAAAATAACCACCTTCTTTGAGGCCACTGGGAGCAACATCCAAGGGGTTGGAGAGCAACATGTTGCTCACGAGCTACTGGTTGGGGACCACTGCTATAAAGTATATGATTGCTAATTACAAACTTTGCTAGTTATATCTTGTTTGATGCAAATGTTAGGCATGGTTTGAACCCTGTAAAATGTATACATGAATGCTAGATATGTCACTTCCTAGGATGGACTATAAAAAAATCGGATTTTGTTCTAACCATTGTACACACAGCTTGAGAAAGAGCCCAAATGGGCTTGAAGCGTTGCTATTATGTGCACATCATAGTAATGTAATTTTAATCTGTAATACAACGTTTTGATACAATGACGAGTGCTGTCCAGGACTGTTTTTTCTATATGTTTGAGAGGACTGACCGAAGACCTCAAAGGACGTACACCGTGAAACAACAATCACTTCATGTCAGGTGCTCAAAAGTAATTGGACAAATTAAAAAATAAATAAATAAAATGTTCATTTCTAATACTTGGAACGAAAACCCTTTGCTGGCAATGACAGCCTGAAGTCTTGAACTCACGGACATCACCAGATTCTGGGTTTCCTCCTTTTTACTGCTCTGCCAGGCCTTTACTGCTGCGGCTTTCAGTTGCTGTTTGTGGGCCTTTCTGTCCAAAGTTTAGTCTTCAACAAGTGAAATGCATGCTCAATTGGGTTCAGATCAGGTGGCTGACTTGGCCATTCAAGAATATTCCACTTCTTTGCTTTAATAAACTCCTGGGTTGCTTTGGCTGTATGTTTTGGGTCATTATGAAACGCTTCCCAATCAATTTGACTGCATTTAGCTGGATTTGAGCAGACAGTGTCTCAGAATTCATTCGGCTGCTTCTGTCCTGTGTCACATCATGGATAAACACTAGTGTCCCAGTGCCACTGGCAGCCATGCACGCCCAAGCCATTACACTGCCTCCGCCATGTTTTATAGAGATGTGGTATACTTTACATCATGAGCTATTCCATACCTTCTCCATACTTTTTTCTTGCTATCGTTTTGGTAGAGGTTGATCTTGGTTTCATCTGTCCAAAAAATGTTTTTTCAGAACTGTGCTGGCTTTTTTAGATGTATTTTTTTTATTTTTTTATTTTTTTTAAAGCAAAGTCCAATCTAGCCTTTCTATTCTTGCAGTGCACCCTCTGTATTTACTTTCATGCAGTCTTCTGTTCATGGTAGACTTTGATATTGATACACCTACCTCCTGGAGAGTGTTGTTTACTTGTTTGGCTGTTGTGAAGGGATTTCTCTTCACCATGGAAATGATTCTGCAATCATCCACCACTGTTGTCTTTCATGGACATCCAGGTCTTTTTGCATTGCTGATTTCAACAGTGATTTCTTTCTTTCTCAGGATGTACCAAACTGTAGATTTTGCCACTCCTAATATTGTAGCAATTTCTCGGATGGGTTTTTTCTGTTTTTGCAGTTTAAGGATGGCTTGTTTCACCTGCATGGAGAGCTCCTTTGACCGCATGTTGTCTGTCAAAATCTTCTCCATACAAACACCCCCCCCCTCAAATCAGCTCCAGGACTTTTATCTGCTTCATTAACATAGTAACATAGTAAGTAAGGTTGAAAAAAAGACACACGTCCATCAAGTTCAACAGTTTTTTTTTTTTTATTATTGTATCTGCCTAACTGCCAGTTGATCCAGAGGAAGGCAAAAAACCCATCTGAAGCCTCTCCAATTTGCCTCAGAGGGGGAAAAAATTCCTTCCTTCCTCCCATAACCCTGTATTCCCTCACTTGCTAAAAAGCCATCCAACCCCTTCTTAAAGCTATCTAATGTATCAGCCTGTACAACTGATTCAAGGAGAGAATTCCACATCTTCACAGCTCTCACTGTAAAAAAAAAACCCTTCCGAATATTTAGGTGGAACCTCTTTTCTCCTAATCGGAATGGGTGACCTTGTGTCAGCTGGAAAGACCTACTGGTAAATAAAGCATTAGAGAGATTATTATACGATCCCCTTATATATTTATACATGGTTATCATATCACCCCTTAAGCTCCTCTTCTCCAGCGTGAACATCCCCAATTTGGCCAGTCTTTCCTCATAGCTAAGATTTTCCATACCTTTCACCAGCTTAGTTGCCCTTCTCTGTACCCTCTCTAATACAATAATGTCCTGTTTGAGTGATGGAGACCAAAACTGTACGGCATATTCTAGATGGGGCCTTACAAGTGCTCTATAAAGTGGAAGAATGACCCCCTCCTCCTGTGACTCTATGCCCCTTTTAATACAGCTCAAGACCTTATTTGCCCTTGAAGCTGCTGACTGGCATTGCTTGCTACAGCCAAGTTTATCATCTACAAGGACTCCAAGGTCCTTTTCCATAATGGATTTGCCTAGTGCAGTCCCATTAAGGGTATAAGTGGCTTGGATATTTTTACTTCCCAGGTGCATGACTTTACATTTATCAACATTGAATCTCATTTGCCACTTAGCTGCCCAGATTGCCAGTTTGTCATTGATAATGAAATAAAGGAATTGCCCACACCTGCCCATGAAATAGCATTTGAGTCAATGGTCCAATTACTTTTGTGCCCCTGAAATGAAGTGATTGGCTTTAGTTCCTCACTTTTTATTCAATCTTTTTGTTCAACCCACTAAATTAAAGCTTAAAGTCTGCAGTTCAACTGCATCTGAGTTGTTTCATTTAAAATTCATTGTGGTAATGTATAGTACAAAAAATAGAAAAAAGTCTCTGTCCAAAGATTTATGGACCTAACTGTACACAATAAATTGTTAAAATCAAATTGGTTAACCAATCGGTATACAGCCACACTGTGCAACATGACATCACTAGGTTACAACCCCCTCTCACAGGAGAGGTTGAATTAAACTTTTAGGGTAAGGCCACACGAGGAGATTCGGGGAGATTTTGTCGCCTGGCGACTAAACGCCTCGTCTTTTGAACGACTATCTCCCCGAACTGCCTCAGCGTTTTTCCCCATAGGCTACAATGAAAAGTCGCCTGTGCTAATGCATACGCGGCAATGCGTTTTCTATAGTCGCCCGAAGTTGCCTCCACTGATACACTCCATTGCACTCCATTGGATACAAAGGAGTCTGAGAGATGGTTTTCTGGATAAGTGGTTACTGGATAAGAGATCCTATACCTGTGTATGTACACATGCGCACAGAATATACATACCGGTATTTAGGTATACATGAACAAAATAAATAGACCTTGAGATTGCTGTAGGCCTGGCTATTATATGTGTCCAAGATTTTATCCAAGCATAAGGAATTCATTAAATCTGCTATTATAACATCACCTCTATGTGAACTGTTTGCACTGCTTCAAGTGAAAGTCCTGTTCTTTAAGTTTAAAGGGCTGTCCCTGTGCCTTTTAATTTTTTTTTTATTTGTAACAACAGTTTAACACATTTGTCCTGCATTGACATATCACATGAATGAGGTAGAAAATAGGCTAGCAACATTCAATAAGGGCATGACCACACAGTGGCAGTACCTGGTATGAAAGCCTCAGTTACAATCATAATTGTGTTTAAACACCTTTTTAAAGTAAATTTAAAGTAGGAAGGAAAAATGTCTTTTTTTTTTTATGTGAAAGAATATCTCGCTGTCATTAGTGTCCTTTAATTTGTAAAGAGTAATCATTTCATTTGATTCCTCCTACTAGTTTTGTAGCACATCTTAGGGTCAGAGACACACGCTGCTATTTCGGGAGATTAGCCACCCAGTGACAAATCGCTGCTTCTTCAGGCGATTAATCTCTTTTTCCGAAGTTCCCTCATGGGGAAATTTCAGGCGACTTCGGAAAGCCGAAGCGATCAGAGTGCCGAGGGCAGTTCGGGGGAAGATTAGTCGCTCGAAGGAGAAGTGATTTGTCGCTGGGCGACTAATCCCCCGAAATAGCAGCGTGTGTCTCTGTCCTTAGACTCTTTCAGCTAAAGTCTGAAGGACCGGGCTTCAAAGCTGGACTGTTTAGTTAATGAGACCTTACCAATCATCTATAATGGCAAAATTGTTTTTTTATTCCTCCAGTCAATGCCTTATTTTATGCTAGATAGCACTTTATTTGCATAAGTAGAAACGTTGGCTCATTTATCAACACTAGTTGCTATTGGCTACTGCCAAGGCGCAAACTTGCCCAATTGCGTTCAGTAGAATAAAGTAAGAAAATTTGAGTTTCTATGGGTTACTGCCTAGGTGCAAGTTAGCCCAGTGCAACAAATAAGGCAACTGACTGGCACTGCCTAATGTAGCATTGACTTCAACAAAGCAGACCCCTGAGTTACTCCACTAACACCAGTCTAATTAGAAAATGATCCATATGTTCCACACGGGCAAATACGGACCTCTGAATATTAATGACTGTTCTTTGCATACCTTATAGAGAGCTTGAGTATTGCATTTAATGAGTTACATTGTGCCTTAATTGTTTAGAAATATTTCTCTGCTAATACAAACTTAAATTTACCTACCTGTGTACATAGTGTCATGATTGTTTATGGCTGATACTTTGACCCCTGCCTTTATTTTCTATGCCACAAAATCCCCTAAAAGTAAGGTAAACCCAGGAACAAGATTTTAAGTACATATTCAGACTGATTCAAAATGGGTAAATGTGTTTCTATGCAAAATATAACTGACTGCATATCTTTTGCTAAACTTACTGTTTAGCAAACAGTGTAACTGGAATGGACATTTTACAGCATCTTATATCCAACAAGCACTTGTGTACAAAGACAGAGTATTAAATATGAATTTAACATCTCCCCTAATAAATAGATACAGCAACTTCATCAAAGTATTATATAGCTCATAGAGAGCCTTAAATATTAATTGTAGACTTGAATTTGTTTTCACAATTTGGACCATTCAACTTCTACTGTCAGTGCCTGGTATATATAATTGGAAAAACGGAAATATTTTCTAATCATGAGGGTTTTAGCACTTTTCAGAAATTTAAGGTGTAATTTTCAAAACTTTTTTTGTACCCTTGAGTAGGAAGACCATTTTCTAACGCATGACTTGCATCTCTTGATTAATTGATAGGATCTTCCACATGTTATAAGGATGGCTTTCCTAAATAATAATACAGTGGGTCATTGGAATAGTTTAATGTCTTGTATGCATGTGATTAAGTGTCTTGTGGAGAATAGTAATTACTCATTTCCATGGCTGACCCCAGAGCACTTACAAAAATTAAAAAAAAACAACTATCAGCATTTTTTGTGCTTTGCAAAAGGTAGCTCCATACTTTAGGGAAGTATAGGTCCTGAAAAATTTGTTCAGATCTTCTTGAATTTTTCCGACACAGAGCCTGCAGGAGCATGCGCAGTTGAAGTTATGCCCTGGAGCAGCTTCAACTGCAAAACTTCTGCAGCCTCTGTGTAAGTGGAGCTATTGAAAATAATTAATCAGGCAGAAGATGGTGCCTGTGAACATCGCTGTGCACCTCTGCATGCGTATGATTTGAAAGGAATAAACTGTTCAGAAAAGTAGCAAGGAGGGAGGCCATTTGAAGGGGGACTTGGGTTTAGTTGAGGGTTTAGTTCTCCTTTAAGAACACTGGTTGCGGGGAAAAAACATTGATTCCTTGTCCTTCAAAAACGATTGCAAAATAGCTGATACAGCAGTGTTTGCGTGTATCTGCAACCTTGTAATGCATTAAGTATGTGCACTGATCTTATGCTAGACCTCAACAAGGCACCTGTACCAAAAATATGGAAACCATTGACTTAGAAAATGTATGAAAACTGGGATCTCGGATGGGAGTTTGAAAGTGAAGATGAAAGAAATTATACTTTTGTTACATTAATAAGCTTGTGTTTTTCAGCAGACCAACCCTTGGCCATGAGGTTTAATGCCTCAATTCACTGATAGAAGACTCAGGACCTAAATGGCGCAGCATGACTTTGTTCCTGCGTGGCTTAACTTCTCCACACCACAGTCCACCAAGGTATGGTTCTGCAACATGTACAAAGTGTGGTGAATGGGCTGGTTGGGTTTGGAAAACACATTATCAAAATGTAAGTTTTAAAATTGTAATAAATAAAAACTCAGCCATTTTCTGTTCATGGACACACGAATGCGATGTGGCTGATGGCGGAGCGCTTCCCTTGCACGCCAGCTCCTGCTAAGCCGCAGCTCTCGCGATAGTTCGGCTCCTTCTAGCCGGCTTCCACTGCACACTTCTGTTACCGTTTGCAGAGCGCTGTTCAAAGCAATCACGGAGTCTGGCAGATTAATATCAATATAATGGCTTTATTGAGCGCATTAAAAACTGCTAAGGAGGGGGATCACATTTTCTGTTCATTCCTATGGGATTTTTATAAGCCCATATAGGAATGCATAGAACATTGGTGAGGTTTTTTTGTTTTTTTTTATTATTATTAAAATCACATTTTGATAAATCTGCTCCTTGATTATGCTATCATACACTCTGCTTAATATGTTCTCTCTAAATTGTACGCTTATGCACCAGAACACAATTTTGAGTCCAGCAGCCACAAATAGTTTAGTGCACCCTGAAAGTTTTTTTTTTTTTTTTTCCCTGCTGACAGCCAAAACATTTAGATGAGTCTGTGCTACTTATTGTATAGACATTTAAATGCTATGTAAAAAAAAGTCCACATCACGATTACTTGTGTACACTATTATTACATTTTGAGTACACAGTTTACTTTGCCTCCTATTCAATTGGACAAAACAGTGCCCACTTTCACTCCGTTCCTATGTTTCAACTCTCAAACTACTGAGGCTTCCAAGATATTATTCATTATATGCAGTCAAACTGTTAGTACCTTTATAATGAATTTTGTACTGATCTTGCTGTCATTTCCTCCATCTATTTCTTCATCTGTCGCTTTTACAATTTCTATGCTCTTTTACTTTCTTTGCCTCAATACCTGCACCATATCTTGCCTTCTACCCTCACCATTGACTTTTTTGTTGGCTTAAAAGAAAGCAGAGGGACAAAGCAAGCCTTGGCCTCTGGTTACGTAGTTACATTCCGTATATACTCGAGTATAAGCCGAGTTTTTCAGCATCCAAAATGTGCTGAAAAAAGTCTACCTCGGCTTATACTCGAGTCAGCGGGCAGTAGCTGAGATTGCAGTCACTTTTAATCATTCCTATACCAACAGTTCGCTTGGGGAGAGACTGCAATATCACACAGCGCCCTCTGTTGGTTATATGAAAGAATAACAGTGCACCCTCTGTTGGTTATATGAAAGAATAACAGTGCGCCCTCTGTTGGTTATATGAAAGAATAACAGTGACTGCAATATCACACAGTGCGCTCTGTTGGTTATATGAAAGAATAACAGTGACTGCAATATCACACAGTGCCCTCTGTTGGTTATATGAAAGAATAACACTGACTGCAATATCACACAGTGCCCTCTGTTGGTTATATGAAGGATTAACAGTGATGGCAATATCACACAGAGCCCTCTGTTGGTTATACGAAAGATTAACAGTGATGGCAATATCACACAGCACCCTCTGCACATGGTAGTGGGACAATGCACACAGTAATCCGTTTGGCAATTCTTTATCACCATCAACTTTGCAAAGAAGTCCGGTTGATCGCTGGGGGGGTCGCTTTGGCGGAATGTGCACTGCTGGGAGACAGGGCTGTAGTTGTGTCTAGGCTTCTACTCGAGTCAATACGTTTTCGTAGGTAAAATTAGGTACCTCGGCTTATACTCGGGTCGGCTTATACTTGAGTATATATGGTAGTTAAATCGGGTTGAAAAAAAAAAAAAGTCTTATCAAGTTCAACCCCTTCAAATGAAAACCCAGCATCCATACACACACCCCTCCATACTTTCACATAAATTATACCCATACCTATACTAACTATAGAGTTAAGTATTCCAATAGCCTTTGATATTATTATCTGTCAAAAAAATCATCCAAGCCATTCTTAGGGTAAGGGCACACCTGGCAATTCGGGGAGATTTAGTCGCCAGGCGACTAATCCCCTCTTCTTTGGGGTGACTAATCTCCCCGAATGACTTCCCTCTGTCTTGCCCCGGCTATAATGAAAAGTCGCCTGAGGCATGGCACACGCGGTTCTTCATATTCCGAAGTTGTCTCATGAGCGCCGCGTATGCCATGCCACAGGGGACTTTTCATTATAGCCGGCGCAAGACAGAGGGAAGGCTATTGGGGAGATTAGTCGCCCCAAAGAAGAGGAGATTAGTCACCAGGTGACTAAATCTC
Organism: Xenopus laevis; assembly: GCF_017654675.1. NCBI lineage: Eukaryota > Metazoa > Chordata > Amphibia > Anura > Pipidae > Xenopus > Xenopus laevis. The sequence goes on from NC_054377.1 coordinate 85,187,824, forward strand.
CCCGAATAGCCAGGTGTGCCCTTACCCTTAAAGGTATTAACTAAATAAGCCATCACAACATCACCCGGCAGTGCATTCCACAACCTCACTGTCCTGACTGTGAAGAGCTACCTACGTTGCTTTAAATTAAATTTCTTTTCTTCTAGTCTAATGGGGTGGGCTCTGGTGTGGTGATCCACTTTATGGGTAAAAAGGTCCCCTGCTATTTGTCTATAATGTCCTCTAATGTACTTGTAAAGTATAATCATGTCCCCTCGCAAAAGCCTTTTTGCCCCAACTTTTGACAGTCTACCCTCATAATTTGTCTTCCATCCTTCAAACCAGTTTAGTTGTACGTCTCTGCACTCTCTCCAGCTCATTTATATCCCTCTTAAGGACTGGAGTCCAAAACTGCACTACATACTCCAGATGAGGCCTCACCAGGGATCTATAAAGAGGCATAATTATGTTTTCATCCCTTGAGTTAATGCCTTTTTTTATGCAAGACAGAACTTTATTTGCTTTAGTAGCCACAGAATAACACTGCCCAGAATTAGACAACTTGTTATCTACAATGACCCCTAGATCCTTCTCATTTAAGGAAACTCCCAACACACTGCCATTTAGTGTATAACTTGCATTTATATTATTTTTGCCAAAGTGCATAACCTTGCATTTATCAACATTGAACCTCATTTTCCAGTTTGCTGCCCAGTTTTTAAAATCACTCTGCAAAGTGGCAGCATCCTGCATGGAACCTATAGCTCTGCACAATATAGTATCATCTGCAAAAATAGAAACAGTACTTTCAAAGCCCACCTCCAGGTCATTAATAAACAAGTTGAAAAGCAAGGGACCTAGTACAGAGCCCTGCGTCACTCCACTAACAACACTGGTCCAATTGGAAAATGTTCCATTTACCACCACTCTTTGTAGTCTATCTTTTAGCCAGTTCTCTATCCAGGTACAAATACTATGTTCCAGGCCAACATTCCTTAATTTAACCAGTAACCTTCTGTGTGGCACTGTATCAAATGCTTTAGCAAAGTCTAAGTAAAGCACATCCACTGCCATCCCAGAATCGAGGTCCCAGCTAACCTTCTCATAAAAAGAAATTAAGTTAGTCTGGCAAGATCTATTACACATAAAACCATGCTGGAATATACTCATGATTATGATTTGCTATAAAGTCCAGTATCTTATCCTATCTGGTCCTTGCTCTCGCCATCCTCTTCAGTTTAAACTGCTTAGACCTGCCAATTTTTCAGCAGAAATACACTCCCTTGCCACACTGCTGTTTTACTAATGCAGCATTCCATGTTGAATCCATGCTGATCTTGCAACTTGCCTCTGCCATGCCATAGTAGGGAAAGCTAGCACATAATTGATTTGACTCCTGTGACCTCATTCTGCAGTGTTTAGAATGGAACTCTAATATTTAGCCTCTTAGAGTAGCAACCTAACCCATGCATTTTTTTTCTCCATAAAATGAAGTGTGTGATTTGGTGGGAGGAAGCAGGATGGTAGTGAGGGTAAATCATAGAGTAAGTAAAAAAAAAATAAGGGATAGAAGAGAGAAGGAAGGAACTGGAAATGTAGACAAATAATTGATATTTTAGGCTGAAGGCACACTAGTAGATTATTTGCCCATGGTAAATTTGCACTACTGCAAATGCTTTCCCATTGACAATAATTCTCGCTGGTGGTAAACATGCACATTGCTTTTGTTTTGCAGAGTAGCCCGATGTTTCCATGCAAGGAGTGGGTATGTTTTCACACCAGCGATTTATGTTCTTGCCAATGGGAAATCATTTGCAGAAGACTAGATGCTTGTTGTAGAGCAGATATATCATGGGCAACTAATCTCCTAGTGTGACAGCCCTTTTTTTTTTTTTTACATATTACCTGTTCAATAAACATAACTGTGTGTATAAAATATTGTTGTAGAAGGTCTTTGCACCAGTTCCTTTTGCTAATTTGTGCTAAATATTTTGCGCACTTAAAAACCATAGTAACAGATATGCACTTGTTTTTTTTATCTCTTCCATTAGAGCTCTACAGGCGTTGTTGAGAAACATGGTGAACACCATCCCAGGGGTGAGGGACGTTTAGGAGTGAGTCGCAGGAGACATAACTCTTCTGATGGATTCTTCAACAATGGACCCCTCAGAACCACAGGAGGTAAAGAGGTGGAATAGGGTCTTGTTTGCAAATGCACTCTGAACATGCTTCCTTTTATTAAACTAGTAGAATGTAGAATGGTGTCGGATTGGCAGATTACATTTTACAAGTTTGATGCAGTCGCCTGGGTCAGATATAATGATGCTGATGCAAGTGCGTAAACTACATGGAAGGTTTGCCATCCTACGCAACACTGTCGGAAGGAAATGCTGCATTTTCATACGACGAGATAAAAGCTGATCGGGTCTGACCAACTTTTTTTCCCATTGAAATACTTTGACTGTCAAACTACAGCATCCAAACTATCTGATCCAACTTCCATTCTAGCTATGGGGATCAGATCTAATAGGATCCAACCTGTTTGAAGATCAGGGTGGGACCCTTTCCAACTTTAAAGAACCTGTGATCTCTTGCTTAAAGTCCTACCTCTAAAGCCTCTATACTCCATTATATACCCTTCTGTGCTGTATCCCAGAAATGGCCATTAAATAACCCAAATGACAGTACTTTCTAAGAGGCCGAAGCATTGCCTCCATTTTCAGTGCTTTTGTCTCCCACAAAAACAAAAGCTTACATTCACATTTTCCAATATTTTGCCATAAATCTTTACAGCAACTCTGGCACTAAAACATTCCAGTCAGCCAACTACTTAGTTTTGTCAGTGCTGTGTTCACCCCCTCACACACATTTCCCCCCAAAATGTTTTCAGATACAGATAATTACTGCATACTCTGACACTAACTATGAACAGTGTCGTGGATGAATGGTTGTTACTGGGGAGACTGAGGAAGTGGGCAGGGGGGAAGGAATGTGCATGCAAACTCAAGGTGCCCAATCGCCCGTTGTTGCTATGTCCTTCAGAGCTAAGTTGCATATTCTAATGTATTTGATTAACTAATTGAGGTAGAGAACTGGCTATGTGGTAGCCCTGAATTACGGTTAAAATAAATTTACTGAAAGTTACAGAGCAAGTCCCCTAGCAAGCTCGTTGAGCACATGTGTGAGCTATGATCGGGGTCCTCCAATTGGCTAGCCAGACTGAGCATATCGGGACCTGCAAACAAGTTTATTGGCTGCTATGAGCTACTGCATGAGGGAAACCGTTGTGCCCTCTGTTAAATTTAGACAAGTTGATAAAAACGCTTTCCTGCCCGAACCACAATCTCAAAGGGCACCAATCAACTAAAATCATTTACTAAGTAAATACACTATGTGAAAGTTCAATAAATGCTATTTTAAAACAGTTAGAATTGTTTGTTTAATGTAAATCATCAGCTCACTATACATTCTGAAAGATTTCCACTGCAGTTCTAGCTGAGGATTCCTCCTACCTATAGCTTTACAGCCAACAACCGCTCTGAAATCTCGCACATGCTCAGTTGAAATTCCTTGGTTGCTTAGCAACCCTTCTAAGCTGTTTTTAAATCAGCCAAACCTCTGTGTTAGCTGCTATTCAGTAGTGCTGCCACCTTCTGAAAATTAGTGTGTGCCCTTCATTTGCATAATAACATCACCAACAGGGGACAAGATCACGTGATACTTCTAGTGGAGGAGTTGACTAAAACAAGGCATTCTGGATAGAATACTCAAGGCAGTGCTACCATCTGAGCATGCTCTTGAAATTTGCATGTTATAGTCTGTTATAGTCACAGTATGGACTCCCTCAGTATAAGAACCCATTTGACAAAGTAAGGGATTTTTTAAAACCTGCAGTTTTTCTTTAAAAAAAAAAAACTGAATATGTAGTTTGATTAAACGTGTTTGGGTTGTACTGGTCAGATTGTTAATGTGTTTGATTTCGGTGGTGATAGGTGCCATCCGTTAGAGTAATATAGACAGTAACAACTGACCTCCTTATAGGGGTTGCTCACCTTTCAGTTGACTTTTATTATGTTGTAGAGAGGGATATTCTGAGACAAGTTGCAATCGGTTTTCATTTTTTTATTATTTGTTGTTTTTGTTATTTAGCTTTTTATTCAGCAGCTCTCCTATTAGCAGTTTCAGCGGTCTAGTTGCTAGGGTCCAAATTACCCTAGCAACCATGCACTGATTTGAATAAGATGCTGGAATATAGATAGGAGAGGTCTGAATTGAAAGATGAGTAATAAAGTAAAGTAACAATACATTTGTAGCCTCACAGAGCATTTGTTGTTTTTAGATGGGGTCAGTGACCTCCATTTGAAAGCTGGAAAGAGTCAGAAGAAGAAGAAGGCAAATAATTAAAAAAAAAAAATATATATATATATATATATATTTAAAGTAAGACCAACTGAAAAGTTGCTTAGAATCAGCATTTCTGTAACATACTAAAAATTCATTTGAAGGTGAACAACCCCTTTAAAACATGTACCAAATTCCTAAATGTAACCATACAGGGCAGTTTCTTTTGATGCTTTCTCTCCTTGTTTTATTATAGATTCCTGGCACCAGCCTTCTCTCCTGCGCCATGACTCTGTGGATTCTGGTGTTTCTAAAGGCACTAACCTTGGAGCACAGCCTGGTTGGTATGGAGTATCACGTGGGCAAGATGGCAACATGCCGAGAGGAGGAGGAAATGGAACAAATGGGGCAGGAAATGCAGGCCATCGGCATCGTAATGGCAATGCCCTATCTCGTAAAAACCCATCCTTGCAGGAAAAGCAGCCGCCCGAGGCCAGAGAGGAAAAGAACGCGGAAAGAAAGAAGCTGCAGTTTGAAGAAGAAGATTTTGTATGTTGGAGACCTTTTTGCTATAGTTTTTGCTTCCTAGATAATTTGTCATATTTGTGCAGCAGTAGACCTTTATCATTAGAAACGTTTGATAGGTTGAGGATAGACAGTCAGTTTAGTAATTTCAGGTAACAATTAATTACAAAAGCAGACCTAGCAGCGAAAAACAATCCGCATGACCTATAGGCAACTTTTAATGTACCTTTTCTTGGTAATGCGAAGCGCCGATGGCGGAGCTCACCGCGGCACTGCGTCTCAGACTGGTCGCTAGCTCTGGCGACACTTCGGCAACTCATCCGAAGATTCCAATACTGAAAGCAAATGACTCGCATATGGAGCGCAGACCAATTCATGCCGAAGACGCCTGTTGTGATATCAATGCACGTTTATTTCTGCATACAGTGTACAGTACCCTGTATGCAAAAATAAAGCCACATTGATATCATAACAGGCGTATTCGGCATGAATTCGTCTGCGCTCTGTATGCGAGTCATTTGCTTTCAACTATTAATGTACGTTAATATTTTGAAGAGTAGGCTTTTAATGTCTGTATCACTTAAAAGTGCTTTGAATGCTTAAGATCTGTTGATTCCCTTAGATTCTTGGCCTTTATCACCAATAAAATGAAGGATCTTCATGTACACGTGAATATAATTTAGACCCTTCTCTTGTAAAAATGTTATTTGCCTCATAAGGTCTATTTCCAGTTAATTAACTTATTAATACTGTGTTAAACATAAACAAGACAGTAGGTATTTATCTACACATATTGGAGGGTTTTTTCATCTATCAAATAATTAAAAATGCTATTTATCATTATAAATATTTACAAGTCAAAAGACCACTAGTGAAAAAAATATATAGTGTGTGTTTGTTCAGCAACAAGTACATAAAAATTTGGAAAAGTTAAAGTTGTACTTTGTTCAAGTATGGTTTTTAATCAATATCACTGCATTCTTAACAGCTTATCTTTTAACTGCTAAGCAAGGAGAGTCCACTGCTACAACTGAACTTATTTTGCTTTTATTGCAGCCATCTTTAAATCCTGAAACTGGCAAGCAAGTTATCCAGATCAAACAGACGGGGGCCCTTACAGGAGTTTGGGGTATTTTATGCTATGTTTTTTTCTACAAATATACGCACACCTAGTTTATAGCATATAGGACATTGGTAGCGGAAGGTTTTTAACATTTGCCCCCGTGTTTGCTCATTCAGGTCAATGTGCAGAATGTACTCTGTCCACTGAATGAGTAATCAATCAAGTAAATAATGTTTGGCTTTTTTATGAATACATATTCGTGATATTGCACAAATCATTGCCTTTATCCACAAGTAAATATAGTGCAACTGTGAAAAACAATGTTAAAGATGTTATAAGCCATAATTTTGCTTGCATGGAGTGTACTATTTCTGATGTATTTCTTGAAACAACAGAAGCATTGTTGTGCTTTATGGCTGAAATTCTGGTATACATGCAGGATCAGAGCTGTTAAATAGGATCAATTACGCTTTATATAAATGGCTCATCATTTAATACACTGCTGTTCGGTATGCATGAGGATGATTCATTTTTGATAACTAGTCTTAATTGAGACAAAATGTATGCACTGAATTTATAAACCATATAAATATATGAACTTCTGACCGAAAATGCAAAATCTCATTAAATGTTATGCCAAAAATGTAATTATTGTAGTACAGTATTCTTTTTTGATGTCTTTAGCAGGTCAGATTCATGTGACTGGGCTCCTTATTAGTCATTTCTCCAATGTCTGCTTGGGGGACACAGGGAACCATGGGGTATAGCTGTTGCCACTAGGAGGTAGGACATGACCAGAAGAAAACTAGCTCCTCCTCCACTGGCTATACTCCCCAGCAGGCGGAGCCTAGGTCAGTTTTTTGTTGTGTCCTCAGGAGGTTAAGATATATCTCTCTTCACTGCAAGCGTTTGTCAGTTTTCTGAACATTTTGAGATGTTCAAGGCACCTACACTGTGTAGCATGCCCTCACCTGTCGTCTCCCAATATGGGAACTGTGCCTGGGGTCTTCAGTGCTGAACAGCTTGACCATCCAGCATAACAACCCTCTCTCATTATATATAGGAGGAGTCTGACTGGCCAGAACACAGACGATTCAACACCCAGGAGGTTACGTATCAAGCAACCCTCGGGGCCCTTCCCCTCTCACAGGGCAAGGCAAATTGCACTGGAGCTTAGTGCAGGGGAATACTCTTTCTCCTGACTTCACTGACAGGAAGGGTAACCAGTTAGATCCCTCCCCGAGGCAGACCGATTGAGCGCAACATACCAGGCACCGGTCGACCCAGCAGCAGACCGTTGGGGAGAGCAAGGTCCCTTGAAATTCGCGCCCGCAGGCGATCCAATACCTGCTACCACCCACACAGACCAGACCTCTCAAGGGCAAGTGGCGCCCACACAAGCAGACCCTCCAGCAGCCTCAGGTCAGTCCATCCCAGACTGGGTAGCACATTCCCAAACTAGCTCTATGTCTAGACAAGCTTCTCTCTCACCTAGACAATCAGAAGGCAGAGAGGGTTGGCTTCAGGGGGTCTAAGCGCAGGGCACCTTCCCCATCAGACGACAAGAGTGCCAGTAATTCCAGGGACCCTTCTCCTACACCCCCAGAGGGGGAGGAAGGGCTATGCTTATCAGAGGGTGAGTTATCCCATAATTGTGCGTGCTCTTGCAAATCTGAGCTCTCTTCCGAAGCAGTAGATGCATTAATAACTTCAGTCCTGGAAACCCTTAACATACAGGAACCGGAGACTAACGCTGACGTCTCCAAAGGACTGTTTAAGAGAAACGGCAGATCTTCACCCTCCTTCCCAGCGCACTCCCAAATGAAGCAGATAATCCAAAAGGACTGGGATGAACCCGAAAGTCGTTTTCAGCCAAACCGCAGGTTCCTCAAGCTCTATCCTTTTTCTGCAGAAACCATTGAACCACCCTCCGTGGATGCTCAGCTCAGGGTATCCTGATGAAGGGAGGTTGTACCCCCCGAAACGTTGATATTGGTGGTGTAAACCAATAAAAAGAAGGGGCACTTTCCCCACTGCAGAAAATTTGTGTGTGTGCGCGGATCCGTCTACAGGGAGTGGCCCATGTGGCACCACCATTCAAAGCACCTTTGCCAACATGGGATCTCGCACTAGTCTTAAAAGCGATCCAACGGGCACCAGTGGAACCAATTGCATCAGTACCACTTCAGTGGGTCACATGGAAGACTGTATTCCTAATTGCGATTGCCTCGGCGAGGAGGGTGCCAAGTTGAGCGCCCTATCATGCAGAACTCCCTTCCTCACCTTCCATCCTGACAGGGCAGTTCTTCGTACTGTGCCCTTCTTTCTACCAAAAGTGGTCACGGCCTTCCACATTAATCAGGAGATAACCATCCCTACATTCTGTCCATTGCCAGCAAACACCAAGGAAGCAGCTCTATGTACCTTTGGTCCAGTTCTTCCCCATAAATTCTATTTACACAGGGTCAGCGACATTCGCAGAGCAGATTCCCTATTTGTCCTCAGTTCTGCCCCACAACGGGAATAGTCAGCCTCAAAAGCTTGCGTCTCCATATGGATCAAGCAGGCGATTCAGCAGGCTTACACAGAACAAAGACTGACTCCTCCAGACAAGATAAAGGCTCACTCCACTAGGGGTACGAGCATGACCTGGGCCTTTCGAAATCAGGCCTCAGCAGAACAGCTGTGCAAAGCAGCCACGTGGACTTCAATCCACTCTTTCACAAAATTCTACCATACTTTTGCAGCACAAGACACGCTTCGGCAGAAAAGTGCTCCAAGCCACAGTGGCATCTTACACTTAAGGCCTCTATCCCAGCTCCATATACATGGGACAGCTTTGGTACGTCCCCATGGTTCCCTATGTCCCCCAAGCAGACATTGGAGAAAAAGAGATTTTGTGTACCCACCGTAAAATCTCTCTCTAGTCACTTGGGGGACACTGCTTCCCTCCCTGTATGGAAGCTCTCTTATGTTTTCAGTTTACATGCGTGATAAGTTAGTTATATACTTAATATTATGGTTCAATTAAAACCTCCTTCGTTCCTCTTTGGGACAAACTGACCTAGGCTCTGCCTGCTGGGGGGTATAGCCAGTGGAGGAGGATCTAGTTTTCTTCTCGTGTCCTACCTTCTAGTGGCAACAGCTATACCCCATGGTTCCCTGTGTCCTCCAAGCGACTAGAGAGAAAGATTTCAAAAATAACAAAATCTTTTTTTTTTTTAAAATGAGCAATCATTTTTATTCCTATGCATGGGATATGTGGACATTCTGATGTTAGTGCTCTTAAAACAATGGGCAGCAGCAGATTGCATTTTCTCTGCTTGCATAGATGCACCAGTGGAGGAAATGCTGTGTGTGCCCCTAGCCATATTTGTGTTTTTGACCGAGAAATTCAAAAATATAACTTGGTATCTAATGAATGTAAACCAATCCTTTTTGTAGTTACGTTTTTTCCCTTCTCCAATTACAGAAAATCCTCCCAGTGCCAAGCAGCCTCTCAAGATGCTGGTCATCAAAAAAATCTCAAAGGAGGATCCATCAGCCTTTTCTGCTGCATTTGCAACTCCAGTACCCCATATTTCTAATGGCTCAAACAAAACCAACCCATCTGGACCAATTGTGTACAAAAATCTGGTCCCTAAACCAGCAGCTTCTTCAATAAAGGTACTACTATGCTCTCAATATTTTACTAATTAATGAATGTGTTAATTTATATGGCATAGAGGGTTGAAATATTTGGTTTCAGACAAATAGAGGATTGGCAGGGCAAAGTGCAGTCCTGAGTTCTGTAGTACAGTTATGCTGATCGAGTGTTTGCCATTTCTAACAAAAGCATATATTATTTAATAAATAATGTTACAAATAGTTTTTATTAAAGGGGAACTATCACAAAAATGAAAATTTAATATAAGCTTCATCGTACTGAAATGAGACTTTCTGAATACAATCAATTAAAAAATTCTGTACCATTTCTGAAATAATCAAGTTTATCTTTACTATTCCTCTCTCAGCATCAGTTTCTCCTCATTCTCTCTGTATGAAGGAGTTTGGTGTCAAGACATTCATTGACAGTTAGATCCAATATATCTTATGGGGGGCTCCTTTTGCCTAGAACAGTGCTGTCCAACTTCTGTGGTACAGAGGGCCGGAATTTTTCTGGTCTACATGGTGTAGGCCTGATAATGGAAGCCAGTGTTATCCACTCCCTGTTTATACCACACCCGTTACCCCATGTCCGCATTAATAGCACACCACAAAACCAAATGGTTGGTGCTCACTGCAGAGATATCACTCATATGTGAAAAAAGTTGTCTCCTGTGGATAACACAGCACCACCAGCACATGATTAAACACCTTAGGGCCCCCTAAAGATAATTTTCAAATGCTAACAAATCCCCAGAATAAATACTAAGCTTATGTTTCACAGACAGAGCAGGGCACACACACAGGGAGCACAAGGAAGGCAGACACTGGCAGAATATGGCACAGAGAGTATGGCACACCCAAGGAGAATAGGACAGGCAGAGTATGGTGCACACACAGGGAGCATAGGGCAGACAAACTAAGGCACATACAGTGAGCATAGAGCAGGCAACGTATGACGCACACAAGGAGCATAGAGCAGGAAAAGTTTGACACACACAGGGAGCATAGGGAAGTCAGAACAGAGCTGGAAACATGGAAACCCATCAGAACCACTCTAAGATGTAATACATACAGTGACAGTGCTGGTGCCTTATTAGCATTTTGAATAAAGTGTGAACAATGTGGGCAGTTTCAGTCTGGGTCTCAGGTGTGAACAGTAAAGGGATTTAGCATGTGAACAATACAGGTGTCACAAGTGTGAACAATACAGGGGAGATTACATGTGGGAACAATACAGGGAATTCCAGTCTGAATCTGAGGTTTAAACAATGCAGCGGCAAATTAATCTCTGTACTGATACCTTTTAAAGCTTTCACATGGTAAACAGACACAGCAGGTAGACTTTCATGTGGGGGCCACACAAGGGACGGAGGCGAACAGCATGCGGCCTGCACGGGCTGCCAGTTGAACAAACCGGGCCTAGAAGATGTATTAGAGCTCACTCCAGCCAGACATCTACATTCAGGATTTGTTTAAAAGGCAGTTATTTTGTTAGATTTTATTTGACCTGGAATCCGTTATTTGAGTGAGCGCTAATACAGCTAATCGGAAAGGAGACCCCCCTATATGATATATTGGATTTAACTGTCCATTATTATCTGACACCCAACTGCTGCGTGAAGAGAAACAGATGCTGAGAGAGGAATAGTGAATATAAACTTGATTATTTCAGAAACCGTACAGAATGTTGGATTGTATTTAGAAAGTTTCTTATTTCAGTATGAGGAAGCTTGTTAAATTTTCATATCACAAGAGGTCCCCTTTAAATTAAATATTTACAATAACAGTTCATTGTTGAAGTAGTGCATTGGTAAATATCAAAGATCATCAGAGGGGGTTGGAATAGAACATGCCCCTTCTCGCAGATTTAATCTTGTGTTGCCTGTGTCCGATTATTAACAATTACAGGCAGACCTTGATCGTACAAGAGCTATAGAATTTTTTGATAACCTTTTTAAAACTTATTTTGCAACAGTCCATTTGGCCACTTATCATTTTACATAAGTTTTTTGAATTGCGATCCTGTTGTGCGGGGGGTGCCCCAAGGGCATTGTGCTAATTATCTTTTTAAGCTCTGTACGGTATTGAATTCAATCTTTTATACTTCTTCTTTCTCAATATTCTTAAAGGTACTCCGGTTTGTGGTTTTATAGGAAGTCTAGTTCTCTTAATAATGACAGTATAAGGTAATCTTGAGACCACAGCCCGGGATACTTTGACATCTTAGACTTTGTGGTGTCCCTTAGTTAGCTAAAATTTGAGACAGTTTCTTTGGGACAACTCCACCTCTCTTATTTTCCTTTTCCAGCGCATTTCATGAATTCAACCAAGAGTTTAATTAATTGTCGATATCAATTCATCGTATCGTTATAATTAATTATCCTTTGATTTTCTAATACTCACTAAATAAAACTTATATAATTAATTAGATTAGGAATTTGGGATAAATTTCAATCTGAGTAGATCCATTTTACAAGCACGTGGCACTTTCTCACGTTTCGACCAGAAGCTAGTATAAAATCAAAGAGTTAACTGAATGAACTAAGCTTACATGGTCAACATAATTAAGAGTTTCCAAATCTGGTGAAAGGATTAATCACTGAGGTTAATATATAATTTATTATTCACTATTTATAAGCACAATGCACTTTTTGTAAAAAGGTCTCTGAATTAATCAATAACTGAAATCAAGGGTTTGAATACTTAAAAAAAAGGTATTGATTATGAACATTTAATGAATTTAAGGTGATTAATTTAATGAATTGATGAATTGGTAATAGGAGTCATTCTAAACGTTCTTATTTAAGTGTGAATTATACGGGGTACTTTTCTCTTTTCCTTCTATACAATTACAAATTCCCCAATATTTTCCAGAATTGAGGATTTATTTAGATACTGAACGGAGATTGTTTAGATTATGAAGAGAGCCATTTTCTTGCTATTTGCATTCATGCTGCTACTAAAAATAAATAAATAAACACATAAACCTGATAGTCTTCTGGTTCACTGCAGTCCTGTAAATACCGGCACCATTTCCTTACGGGAATATCTGCTGTTTTGCATTTGTGAGTACTGTGTGATGAGATATAAATATTAAGGACATTGAAACATTTTGTGCCTTAAGCTACTAAATATGCCTTACCCTTTAAACAAAGCAAATATATTTAAGATGGCCAACTACGTTAAAGTCACCCCCAGTGTGGATATTAATGTGTGATTATGTATTGAACTGCTTTGACACTTGTGTAGTCATTTGTTATTCGGTAGAAAATCTTTAATTTACCTTTTAAAATATATTTTTCATGATACCAAGGTTTGGTCCATATGCATGCCTGTCATCCTCAAGCTCACTATCACCAGCATCATATTAATTGTGTGATGTTGGGAGGGTAACAAGCAGCTCAGGATGGATGTTAGCAGATTGTTAGCTTTGCATCCACTGAAGCAGCCCTGAAAAATGAATTTTCCATTGAAATGAGGTTCATTTTAATTATGTCCATACAAGCCGCAAGTCTAATAACGTGGTTAAATGAATGACTTTAATATAGTGCAGAGTTACCCAGCAGTGAGATCGGCATGTATCTCTGTTGCAGTCTGGTCCCTGGAAGTCCAATGGCCGTGAATCCAAATCTGGCTTGTTTTTTTCCAACCGAGATTCTGCCTTCACCAGCCCAGTTTTGGCCACCAAACCAGTAGTGCAGGCTCCAGCACCTCTATTTTCTACCCCAAAAGAGGTAAGGAGCAAGCATAGTCTTCCTTGTACAGGTATATGATTCGTTATCTGGAAACCCATTATCCAGAAAGCTCCAAATTACAGAAAGGCCATCTCCCATAGACGCCATTATAATCAAATAATTCAGATTTTAAAAATGATTTCCTTGTAGTAATAATAGTACCTTTATTTGTCTTCCCAATTAAATTAAAACTATACCCCTCAAAAATGTAGGTCTCTATACAAGTCTATTGCATAAAACAGCTTATATGTAAAACCCTGCTTCATGTAAATAAACCATTTTCATAATATAATTTTTTAGTAGTATGTGCCATTGGGTAATCATAAATAGAAAATTGCCATTTTAAAAAAATAAGTACCGCCCCCTGGGATTGTATGATTCACGGTGCACATAAACATACCAAACAAATATACTTGTTAGGTCACATGAACCAATTAAAGGAACAGTAACGTCAAAAAATAAAAGTATTTTAAAGTAATGAAAATATAGTGCAGTGTTGCCCTGCACTGGTAAAACTGGTGTGTTTGCTTAAGAAACACTACTATTGTTAATATAAATAAGCTGCTGTGTAGCAATGGGGGCAGACATTCAAAAGAGAAAAGGCTCATGTTACACAGCAGATAGCAGATAAGCCCTGTCTGTCTAATGGTGTTATCTGTTATCCATTAGTTAACCTGTGCCATATAGCCGTTTTTCAATTTCCGCCATTGCTCCACAGCAGCTTGTTTATATAAACTATAGTAGTGTTTCTGAAGCAAACACATCAGTTTTACCAGTGCAGGGCAACAGTATATGATATTTTCATTACTTTAAAACACTTACATTTTTTGGTGTTACTGCTCCTTTAACAGGCAGAGTTGTGTCTTTTGAATCAACACTTCTTCCGTTTACGGTTGTAGTATTTCTGGTCAGGTGATCTGAGGCAGCACACAGACCATCACGAAATGGTGGATTAAGGCAAGAGATGTAAAAGGGCAATATTTACTTAAATATATATTCCAATTTGATAAGATTCTTTAATATGCCACTTAATTTGATATAAATGATCTGTTGCTCAAGTATTCATTTTAGGGCTATAGTTTTTCCTTTAATCCTTATTGGATGCAAAACAATCCTATTGGGTTTAATTGATGTTTAAGTAGACTTAAGGTGTGAAAATATAAATTACGGAAAGATTCCTTATCTGGAAAACCCCAGGTCCCTGAGCATTCTGGATAACAGCTCCCATACCTCTATAAATTTTTTTTTTTGCAGTATCCAAACAGAGTAATTGTAATTTTATTTTCTTGCTCGAGCATAATCTCCAGATTGAGAATAGTTTTTTCCAGTTGTTAGACTACAAAAAAGTTTGCTATCAAATGCATATAATATAACTTATATAACTTAAATAATTTGGAAGTTTTTCCCCCCTCTGTACAAAACCGGTAAAGAGTTGCATAAGATGTATGTCATGTGTTGCTAAATTGTAAATGAAAGGATTCTATTTATATTTTTTGCAGGGCACCGCCAGTGTAACACCTCCTTTAGAGCTTGGCATTTCACGACTTACTAGGATGACTCGGCGCACCCCTGACAGAAAGAGTGAGTTTCTCAAAGCACTGAAGGATGAACAAGACGTGGATCCAACTGAGGACAGAGATGGCGATAAACTAGAAGATGTAAGAAAATTGCAGATTTGTTTATATTTGTCTTCTCTTTTATATCCAACGGAAGCCTACATAGCATGTCTCTCTGGTGCGACATAGAAAACCCAGTTCAATTGTCTCGTACGAGAGAATCCTTAAATGCTCCTTATTTTTTAACACAAACATGCTCTAGTCAACAGGTTTATCACATACGTGCTCTAGTCAACATTTTTCAGATCTTCTGTGTAGGGTGTTCGAGGCACTTAAAGCGGACCTGTCACCCAGACATAAAAAGCTGTATAATAATAAATGTCCTTTTCAAATTAAACATGAAACCTAAATATTTTTTTTATTTAAGCATTATAGTACAGGTATGGGACTGTTATGCAGATTTCTCTGAACCTGGGGTTTTCCAAATAAGGGGTATTTCTGTAATTCGGAACTGCATACCTTCAGTCTACTAAAAATCATTTAAACATTAAATAAACCTAACCCAATAGGATTGTTTTGCCTCCAATAAGGATAAATTACCTTGTACTTTATGGTAACCAAGATGTATTGTTTTATTATTACTGAGAAAAAAATGATTTATGTTTAAAAAAAAATAATGTAATTGTTTCAAATGACGTCTATGGGAGATCCCATAATTCTGAACTTTTTGGATAATGGGTTACTGAATAACAGATGCTATACCTGCACTTCTGGTCCAAAAGAACTAATAACCAGTCCCCTTAAAAGCCCGAATGATGAGCTACTCAAAGGCTGCTGCTTAGATAAGGGAGAGGTTGGTTTACTCGTAGACGGGGAGCTCAAAACAAATTGACCTGTTAATAAAGCAAGTGGGTGGTGAGTTCAGTGAACATAGCCCAACCTTCAAATTGATGCACAAAAATAGGAAAATGTTTGTTTTAAATTAAAACAATAGGCAAAATGTTATGTCAACATAAGTCCTATTTAGCCCAAAGATATATTTAGGTGTATACTGTCCCTTTAAAAGCCAGCCAAGGACTATCAATAATCTCTGGATTTTGGGTTCATCCTGCTTGCCTCCAGCCCCACATAGCAGTTAGTGTTTTAAATAATTGTATTGTTTTGTGTAGAGTAAAACTTTCTAATCCTGCATATGTTTCTTACGTGTTCAAGGTGCAAATGCAGAGCCCTTCAGAACTGAATGACATGGAAGGAGAGCAGATTGAAGAAGGTTGCCATCACAACGGCATCTCTGGTTCTCAGGAAGAAAGCCACGAGAGACTGTCATACTCACTGGAAGCTGAGCACAGGTATAATTACGTATATATTTCGGTATATAGCCTAAGTACAACAGTCCTTCAACACATTTATATATACTACTACTAGATAGATAGATTTACATATATATTTACTTACCCACATTTTATACTTATTCTGGTTCTCTACAAACGTCTTTTCTTGTGCCTGTATAAGCACTTGATTATTTTACAGTTGCCCTGATCCTTCCCTACATGTTTCTGATATATCTTGTTTTGGTGGAATGTTACATTGCTGTTGACTTGCTGCAAATCTGTAAAATACTTGCTGCTTCTTTCATAGATTTTGCAGTGAATGGTGATGCTGTATATCAGTCCTTTTCATAACAAGTGTGTAATATACATTAGTGAAATGATGTCTCTATGGGATAAGCCTAAAATTTCATTCAACAACCTGATTACTACAAACAATCTTGTTTAGTGCTGTTCAGGACACCCTACTCCAGTTGTAAACAGATGATGCCTGTAGTAGAATAATAAAGTACCCGCTCTTGTAAATTATATAGTGAATAAAGTACCCCCTCTTGTAAAATATAGGGATTTTATAAGTTACTGAGGAGTTTCATGACCATATAAAAACACGAGGCCGAAGGACGAGTGTTTTTATACAGGTCGTGGAACTCCTATTTTGCAACTGGGGGTACTTTATTATAATACACAAGTGTCAGTGAGTCATGTGACAGAAATGACATCAGAACTCACCGTTTATAATACTATAAGGATATAATTTACAAGATATTCATGACTTTTGTGTATTATAAGGATATTATAAGTTACTGAGGAGTTCCATGACCACAAGTGTTTTTATACAGGTCACGGAACCCCAAGGTGACTTCCGATATCCTCATATTTTGGAACAGGGGTACTTTATTATTATAATACACAAGTTTCAGTGAGTCATGTGACAAATTACATCACTAGGCTCTGATTATAACCGATGGCCTCACTAAGCACTGTTTATAGGGATATAATTTACAGGATATTCATGGCTCTTGTGTATTATTTATATATATATATATATATATATATATATATATATATATATATATATATATATATATATGTATGTAGAGGGATGTCATGACTAGCCATTAGCTTCATGCATTTCCTTTATTTTAGATTATTGAAAGAGATGGGATGGGAGGAGAATGATGAAGACTGTTTGCCACTAACTGAGGAAGAGTTACAGGAATTTCAGATTAAATCTCAGCAGGTAAATATTGTTTTTCTGTTAACATTTACTGTTTTCCAGATGGTTTTCCGTTTATACCTGGTATATAACCGTTAAGTACATTTTTGTACCTATTTTCTTCATACCCGAAACATGCAGATGATGGTTTTGCATTATCCCATATCACCTGCAGTTCTTCATAGAGTTTCTCCTCCCAGAAAAGCATTTTGGACAAATTTCAGTTGAAAATATTAAAAATTGTTTGTTTGTTTTTTCTGTATAGGATCTAACTTATAAATGTGTTCAAAAGGCTGGAGTGTCAATTAGAAATGGCGAGTCAACCCCAAAATAAAAAAACATAATTCTAAGCAACTTTCCAATGTTCATTTATTACAAATGGTCAGTTCTTTTAAAGTTATTTGCAAAAAAAAAAAAAAAAAAAATTGCCATTGAAAGCAGCATAAGCTTAACTCCTGGTTGTTCCTTTTTAAACAATGTTGCAAAAGTCTTGGTTCCCCAGCAAAGACAGGTCTGTTAATCAGCTGCCTTGTCTTACATTGTATCAACAGTCTGAGCCACCAAGGCAGAGAATAGAAAGGGACAGAGAAACACTGCTTTCAACAAATATATATATATATATATATATACACACACACACACACACACACACCCATACCATACCATACCATAAACCATTTGTAATGAATGTATATTACAAATTGTTTTCTTTTATTACGCCAAAAAATAAAAATTTTGGGTTGACGTTGCCTTTAATATTGTATGGCTCTTAATGGCACACAGAAAATTGTGAGCATACAAATGCAGTTGGAATCCTATTCACTTAGAATAAAAAACAACAGCCTTTACTGCTTCAAGCACTTGCAGGCAATTTCTATTGAGTGTATGGGGGCAATTTCTAGTGTTATGTTCCCTGCTCAGGTGAGTCAATGGCCAAAATAGGCATCATATAGCCAGAATAATGGCTGTACATAAATGCATTCATATTTTCATTGTGCTCCCTGTGCTATATATATGGTGTTTGACTCCCAATACCTGTTAAAGGAAAACTATACCCCAAAAGTGACATTAAAGAATCTTCTCAAACTGGAATAAATGGTTAAGTAAATATTGCCCTTTTACATCTCTTGCCGTGAACCACCATTTTGTGATGGTCTGTGTGCTGTCTCAGAGATCACCTGACCAGAAATACTACAACTCTAACTGTAACAGGAAGAAGTGAGGAAGCAAAAGACACAACTCTGTCTGTTAATTGGCTCATGTGACCTAACATGGGGTTTGTATGTGTGCACAGTGAATCCTACGATCCCAGGGGGTGGCCCTTATTTTTTAAAATGGCAATTTTCTATTTATGATTACCCAATGGCACATACTACTAAAAAAGTATATTATTATGAAAATGGTTTATTTACATGAAGCAGGGTTTTACACATGAGCTGTTTTATGCAATATCTTTTTATAGAGACCTACATTGTTTGAGGGGTATAGTTTTCCTTTAAGTATATCATCCCTATTCATTATATATTAAATACATTCTTTGTACAGTCCCAAAGCAGAGTTGAAGTGCAAATGTGATTTGCTTTATGTAAACTGTATTACTCTGCTCGCTAAGCTTGTGCTGCATGCAGTATTGGTGTGCTAACTAGTTACCAATAGGCGCAGGGATTCTGCTGCAAAGTGCCTTTATTTATCAAGAGCTGTTCAGCTCCAAACATGTTGTGTTGTTGAATAAAGGCAGAATCCCTGCACCTATTGGTATCATTACCCAATTACTGGATTTATTGATTATATTGCTCTGGATGGAATAAGGGTTCTTGATACCAGAACGAAGAAGGAAGGGTAAATATACCAGTTTATATTGACTGCTAACTAGTTACTACTCCTTTCAACAGATTTTTGCTGATTACTGTATCTTTGTTCTTTTAAAGCTAAAAAGAAACAGCATGGGCCTAAATGGCTTTTTGAGACAACCGAGAAGATGTGCCCTGCTCTTGTCCTGGCGTGGCCCTCTAACTCCCGACCCCAGCGAATGCTCCGACAGCGAAACAAGCAGTACAGACACTTCAGACGACGAATCCTGATCCTCTAATGAAAGAAGCATCTAAACATCCCCTACACTCCTATCCTAAACTACTCTGTTCACAGCATAAATGTTGCCTGCAAGATGGAAAGAAACACAAATGTGGTTTAGTTTTTTAAAGCCCTTTGCTGCAAGAGTGTCCTGCCTTGCTTCCAGAGTAGCTGTCGCATATTTTGTGAAGAACAAGAGCAATTTCGATGCTTTTTTTTTTTTGTTTAAGTCCTCTCTCCTCTTTTGTTGTCCGCTTTCTAGAGACAAAAACTGGTTTTGTACAAGTTGCAGAGGCAAAGGAGAGGTTTTTGTTTTCCTTTTTACTGCACCTGTTCACCATATACATCTCTGAAATGTGCAGAAAAGCTTCTAACCCAGCGGTTCAAATGAGAAAAGCAAAGGTTTAACCCACTAAATCACTCTCTGGGAAACAATAACTCTTAAACTCTAATTGGGATTGATTCATTCTTATAACTTTGCTATCTAGATATTATGCAGCTGCAGTTGTCGGCCACTTTCGCCTCTTTATCCAAGAACCTGGCTTGTTCTGTGTTATTTTTTTAAAAGGGGAATAATTTGCAATTGTAAAATATTCAGAGAGGATTTTTTTTTTCTTCGTGTGTGTACCTTTCACAGCCTTGACATTCAGGGTGGATTGTAAAATAAAACAAGATTTGGGTAAAAATTACCATTCTTGGGGAAGATTTCAGAAGATTATTTTGATAACATTATTTACAGATTAAAGAAAACTGGTTATCTGTATGTGAGGGCAATGTCACCACAGCAGCTAATAACTTGGAATAAATATTTTGCATCAGTTTGCCAATCTGTGTTATGGTTTTTTTTTCTCTTATGTTTTGATTAATGCTTTCAACAAATGCCATAATTCTGAAAAAGTCATTTTTGTGTCCTTTATACTCATGATACATAAGTATCCATTCTGTTCAGTGATCTGAATGTGTGCATATACAGTAGAAACCGGATTTATGGCTTTCTGGATTATTCCCTGTTTATCTGCATACATTCAGTTTGTCTTTTCCCCGATTTTACGTTTGTTTTGTCCAATCCCTTGAGAAACATGAAAGTGGGGATCTACTGTATAAGGGGTTGAGTCTGGCAGCTCAGTATTTTAGGTGCAGACTCTGAACTGTTACAATTTGCTACATTAGTTGATACATTTCTCAGCAGCATCTCTGGAGTATTAGCAACTATTGTATCAATTCTAACAGCTGCCTTTAATGAAACTCAGGGATTCTGCTCAGCAGGGACAAATAAGAAATGTATCAACTAAATGTTTCAATTTAGAACAGTTTACAGCCCCCCCCCCTCCCAGAGCTGCTTTAGAAGGTGAAAAATTACACTTTACGCTTCAATATTAGAAAAAAAGTCATACATAGAAAATAGAAAGTAATTAGAAAAAAATCTTTCTGTTGAACTATATCATACCAACTGAACTGAGAAAAAAGTGTTGGAAGGTGAACAACCCCTTTAACTGATCCATTTGATGATTTAGTGCAAGTAAAAATGGCCCATACAATGAGAGAGATGTCCGGGACTTTACTATCAATACTTCATGTCGGTCGCTTGGATTATATTAGACTGCCTGGTTTATCCCATTGTATCTTCATTTTATACAGCACAATAGTTTACCTTGATAACTTTTAGTATGTATTCGAATATTCCATTTATAGCACATTTCTATTGAACTTATTGTTCCTCATCTGCCTTTTTCTTAAAGGGGTGCTTCACCTTTAAGTTAACTTTTGGTATGTTATAAAATGGCCAGTTATAAACAACTTGTCACTTCTCCATTAGGTGTTTTTTGTATAGTATTTTAATTATTTGCCTTTTTCTTCCAACTCTTTCCAGCTTTCAAATGGGGGTCAATGACCCATCTAAAACAGTCTCTTTAAAACTACAAATGTATTGTTTTTGCTACTTTCTATTACTCACCTATCAACCCTCTCACATTCTTATTCCAGTCTCTTATTCAAATCAATGCATGGTTGCTAGGGTAATTTGGACCCTAGCAACCAGATCTTCTAAATAAAAAGCTTAACTCAAAAACAGCATAATAAAAAATTAAAACCAATTGCAAATTCTATGAATATCACTCTCTACATCATACTAAATGTTAAATTAAATGTGAACAGCCCCTTTAATTTCAGTTTAAAATGTTATCACATTTTGGGGGTTCGCTAACCCAGCAGCCAAAAAAACTCTGTGAGGTTGCAATTTTATTATTTTCCTTCTCTTTCTATTCCTCTTATTTATTTGGAGCCGTTGAACAAAAAAATATAATAACGAAGACCATAAAAACTGAAGAACGATTGCAATTTGTTGTGGTGTCATTGGCTCCACGGCTACATATAGAAGTACAGCTCTGAGACAGACATTGCAGGATTACAGAACACTGAGAAAGTGCAGCAGCAGCTAACCAGACAATAGTGTTGTAGGATTCGTTAAGTTAAAGGTGAATTACATTGCCTAGTTTCAGGAGGCCACACTGAGCAGATTTTGTCGATTTTTCTCAAATTACCACCGTACTGCTGTCACTCCATTGTTACATTGTACTTCTTCCTCCTGACTCCAAAAGAGTAATTGAGCCATTCCCAGGAATGTGCAGTAAATGTGAATTTCAGTAAACTTGACCGTTGACTTAACTGCATCCTACCTTTTATTGAATGGATCTAATGCAACACTGAAGCAGGATTTCCCCTACTCAGGAATATGTTTGGCCTCCAGCTGTAACCCTCCGCATACACACACAAGCCGTGCCACAACTCAACCAATTGTCAACCAATTGTCGGTAGGGTTATATTCAGATGGTAAAGAGGCATTAAACCCCTTTTTCAATGTTTCTGTGAATGAGCAGCTTTACAAAGATTGAACCTTTAAAGGGGTCCTCCTCCCAAAAACAATTTTTGCCCTCTGACGGGCTTCCCCGATTGATATGTGGCTGAGAGTAGACCAGATGTTGATGGAGCAGGGCTAAACATCCTGTAGGATCACTGACTGCATCTGTTCTTTGATGAAGTCCTGTAATCCGACCACTCACTATGATCTGTTGGTTGGGTCCTAGAGTCCACAATCAGATCATTCCGATATCACCCACCTCAAGGTAGGCATATCAGGGAGAGATCCACTTGTTTATCAAAATTGCTACACGAGCGGATCTCTGTGTATGGCCATCTTTAGCTGCCCCTGCATGAGTCCAACTGTTTCTGTAACAGAAATTTGGGCAAAAATTTGTCAGATTTATATCAAGCAGTTTTGAAAACTAATTGAAATAAAAAAGAGTAAATTGAAAAAGTGCTTAGAAGAGCACGGTGTCATTTTTTTTTTCCTTTTTTTTGGTCTAGGGAAATGAAATGGTAAAAAGTGACATCAAACTAGGGGGGCGCAAGCCTAAGCAATAGTCACATGCATTTTCTCTTTGTACCTAAGAAAACTAGTAGGTTTGAATTTTATGCTTTTTCTTTAAAAAGACACAACATTTGATTATATAACGTTTAATTATATATGGTTTGAATTAAGATCAAATATTGATGTCATTGTAACATAGAAAATGTAGATTGAAAAAAGATTGTTCCAGCAGACACAAGGGCATCCATTGAGATTAGAAGAAATAAGCAGTTTTCTGGTTGCTAGGGTCTTGTTTATCTTAGAAACCACACGGGTTAAATGGGAGACTGGAATATAAATAGGAGAGGGAGAGAATAGAAAGATAAGGAATAAAAATTAGCATTATTAATTAAAGTATAAGCTCACAGATCAATCTTTTTTTTTTGGCTACCAGCTGTAAAGATGCAGAAGAGGAAGGGAAATCATTTAAAAAAAAAAAAAAAAAAAAACTACAAATAATAAACAGTGACAACAAATTGTACTAGGAATAGGACATTATTTAATATACAAAATGTTAACTTAAAGGTGAACCATCCCTTTAAATTGTGACACCATCTTGAATGCCCCCCTTTCTTTTCAGTGTTAGGTAGGGTTGCCACCTGGCCAGTAAAAATGATGCTTGGTGCCAATGTTATTAATAGGAAAAAACAGCAAAAATATAGGAGGGCCGGTATTTTTTTTCCAGAAAAGGTGGCAACCCTAGTGTTGACATTGACATCGACATCTATATATATATATTTGTAGAAAGAAAGCTGTTGCACGCAAGGGAATTTCTCAAAAAGTAAAAAAGAAATTTTATTTAGATCGACGTTTCAACCCTCAATGGGGTCTTTATCAAGATACATACAACTGATTTATCCCACACATTTATAGCCACACGTGTGCACCTTCCCCACAAGCCACCCCTACCATAAAGTGTCCAATTTCAGGCCAACAAGTCCCATGATCCTCACTGGGATGGTGATCAGTGCTGCCACCTAGGGGTAAAAACACAGAAATATCCCAAATGTATAAAATTAAAAGCATATATTAGTCAGCTAAAAACAATTTCAACGTTCATCTAAAAAAAGATACATAGGAGCAATATTCATTTAAACCCTTAGGGGAAACAGTATTGAGCTTTTTAATCCAAAAGGTTTCTTTTTGTAATAATAGGTGACAGCGGTCACCTCCTCTTCTTCGGACAGGGATCGTGTCCAGGGCTGGACTGAGAATTAAAATGGGCCCTGGCATTTGGCCCACACAGAGGCCCAAACAGCCCACTAAATACTGACTTTCTATGGCACCTTATAGCAGCCCCTCTGGCATAAACCAGAACCCACAGATTACCAGTCCGGGCCTGATCGTGTCTATACCCATGAAACGGAATGTGGGAGGACCATGACCCTTTTCAAGGTAGTGTTTGTATAGGGGAATATCAGTATGTCTCTTTTCAAATGCAGCCCTTATCGATGGCCTATGGTTTCCCATGAGTTCTCGAATAGTATTTTGGGTTTTACCTACATATGTGAGTTCGCATGGACATACTATAATGTACATTACATGTGTGGTAGTACATGTTATGCGGTGTCTGATCTCTATCTGTCTGCCTGTATGTGGGTGATAGAAATAGTTGCCTGTGTGACATATTTCTACAGGTTGTACAGCCAACACATTTATAACACCCATTTTTAAGTGGTGCCAATCGTAAAGGTGTCACGTTCCTAATTCTGCTGCCAAATGATCTCTGGCTTCTTGTATCTCATACACTCCTGACAGATACAGTTCCTACTATGTCTCCCCTCGGCTGTAGAAGGGCAAATAATGAGAGAGAAGGCAACTTCCCATGACTCTTTCTTTTGCTTTTGTTAACAGAAAGTGACAGGTGCACTTTAAGCACCGCCCCAGACTCTCCTCTGGTTTCCGTAACAACAGATGCTAAGCAGTCACTGAAAAGTATTGGAAACTCAGCAGCAGTGGAAAGAAGAGCTCGGTAAGGTTTGGCTTTGACTAACACTTTAGTGGATTTGGGGGGTAACGTCTGCCTGGTCACTTCTGTGTATGAGTGAGCCCTGATTTCATTCAGGAGTCTGCTGCTTAGTGTCTGTGGGACTGTTAGCTCCCTGGGCCAAGCAGCAGGGTTTATAAGGCAGCATTGTGTCTGTCACACACGTATATATTTCCTACGATAGTGTGAGCAGCAACAGCAATAATAGCCTATGGGGGAAATTTACTTAAGGGCGAAGTGGCTAACGCTAGTGAAAATTCGCGACATCATTTCAGCACCTCGCCGTTTTACTAACGGTCGCCAAGGAGATAGACTCTGGCTCAACTTCGCACTCTAGCGCCAGGCAAATTTTCGGTCTGGTGAAAGAGCGTTACTACGCAAATTCACTACGTTTTTGATTTTACTGACCATTACCTCTTGCGCCAGACTTGCCTTCGCCACCTCACACCTGGCCAGTGCAATAGAGTAGATAGGAGTTCCTCAAAAAAAAGTTGAAAATTTTTCTAAGTTCCAAAAACGCTGGCGTCTCTTTTCCTTTTTACAGGGTGATAGGCTGAAAAGGATCGAAAAAGTTTTTTGTATTACCCTCCTTCCCCCCTACATTTGTTAACATATGGCACCTAAACTAAACTGTGGGCACATGTGTAGGGCAATATAACAACTTTATATAAGTTTATTAAGGTTCCCTGGCTTGTGTAGTGTAATGTATTTGCTGCAGCATATACGGCCGTTGTACTTTAACTTCACGCCATGTGCAAATTAGCCAACGCTAGCATAACATCGAACTGCTGAGCGTATTTTAGCTAGCGCAACTTCGCCAGCGTTTGTTACCCCGTGTGCAACTTCGGATCTTCATGAATTAGCGTTGTCCAGGCGAATTTATGCCTGGCGAAGTGTTGCGATGTGCGCAAAGCCAGCGTTGGCGAATTTTCACCGGTTAGTGAATTTGCCCCTATGAATCTGAATACATTTCATTTGTAACCCTTTCTTGGGAACAATCAGGCACAGCAAAAGATGATTTTTGGCAGTGGGGGTGTGGAGATTTTGCTGCTGCACAAAGTTTTTCCCATGTCCCAGGCTCCTCAACCAGCCCAACCAATACTTACTAAATTAGATTTCTCAGTCAGCACCTATGCCTCCCAATTCTTAGGATCTGATGCACGTCCAACGGTTTCCACCATGTGTCCGTTTACTCACAATTTGCAGATATCGACAGCACCAGCCATAGATCGCTTTGTTTAAAATGCCTTTATTGAGACATGGGTTTCTGACCCCAATACACTTGGCAACCAATACTTACTTCCAGAACCGGAAGTACACAGCCCCCTTGCCCCCCCCCCCCCCACACACACAGCGTTCCAACTCTTTTGGTAACAATACCTTATGTCACCCACTATAGAAGTGTAGTTATAGTGTTATACAGAGGTATGCTGCTTACTGTTTTCTGGAACCCACTGCTCAGGGGACAACTCTCAGTCTCTGTACTAAAAATATGACCTTTAGTTCTTCTTGTTTGGTGGCTATCCTGTGGGAAATACCGACCACTTTAGTTCTCTACTTATTTGCTCAATCTGTCAGTGGACAAGTATCTAGAGATTTCAACAAACTTTTTTATTTATCCCAGGCATATTACTTCTGAAGACATCAGAACTTTGCTCTTATCGAACTAGCACATACTGACTCACTCACGGTGTCTGTAAAACTCAACCACTTGGGTCCTATACATCACCACAGGGTACTAACCCCACTATCCTCCTTGTTGGAGCCTTGACCTGCTCGGCTAGCTGAATCCTGACTGTCCACTCCTGGAGTGACTAAAACAAAGTTAACCAATATCACTAACTTTCCTAACTGGGCCTGGTATCGGTAATTCTTTATAAATAAAATGTTTTTTTACAAAACATACTATGCTGTGTTCCCTGGACTTAAAATGTGTGTGCATAGCTTAGTGGGAAAAAGGGAAAGTTGTGCTCACCGCTAATTTTTAAAACCATTAGTATAATGAAGCAATAGAATTCTTAATGAATCAGATGAAAATTGAGCATAGGACTGGCCAGATATGGGATGACTTTGACGTAGTTGGCCAGCTTAAATATATTGCAATATATGGACAAACAATCCCTTTTTTGTTTAATGGGTAAAGGGTAAGGCATTTTTCAGTAGCAGTCTCTGTCTAACATTAGTCTCTGTTATACTAACATATAATATAGTGCCTGGCCTTTTTGATGATTCAGGGGCCATATTGGAGGCCCCTGAAAGCTTGGATGTTGCCAATCACTGACATAGAGCATTGTCCCTGCTATGAAAAGTTTAATTGCTTGCACCATTTCTGTGGCTATACATAGAAATAAAGCTTCATTTTAGGGAATTATAAAAATAGGAGGGCTATGGGAAACAGACATTTGTGGCCAGTTTACAATCACAATGTGTTACAATGTAAATAAAAACCCATCTCCATCTCACTAATATTAAGTGTTTTACAGTACAGCTTCATTTGTATTTGCTTCGTATGGCTGTGCACTGCTTATCTTGACTTCATGTACCATTGTGAAAATGGAGGAGAGCTGACAATGGATGAGCAGTGGGAGGAATAGAAAGGCACAGATAGCAACATCTGCTTTAATAGCAATTTCATTTACAAATTAAGTATTTACAAACCAGTGGCATCATTAAAAAATGTATATCGCAAAGTTGCTTAAAATAATATTTTCTTGCATTTTGCAAAGGAAGAGATTTACACCTTTACATGTTCTTTCACTAGACAAAATTGTATAGATATTTTTGGGGAGGAATGGAGTTTGCCTTTAAATGCAACAGGTCTATACAATTGATGCTTTAATGGATACAATGACAAAAATCTATTCTTCACTTGTACAGACAGATAATTGCGTTCTCATCACAGATCATTAAAGAACAATACTTCTCTTATCTAAAATCTACTATGTCCTCCAAACCACAGCAGCTGTTTGCCACATTTAACTCACTCCTATGCCCCCCTCCACCCCCTCCACCTATTAATGTTACCGCCCAAGACCTTGCTCATTTCTTTAATGAAAAAATCGATCTCATTAGGCTGAGCATACCGTCCGACAACAATCTCAGACTAATGTGCAGTCCCACTCACATCCACTTTGCACTCCTTCACCCCTGCAACTGTAGATGAAGTTAATAAACTTCTAGCCTGCTCAAAACCCACCACCTGCTCCCATGACCCCATACCCTCTCGCCTTCTCCACCCAATCTGATACACTCTCTCCTGCACTTACCCACCTATTTAATCTTTCACTCTCTACTGGTACCTTTCCATCATTATACAAACGAGCACTAATCACTCCTATCCTCAAAAAACCTTCCCTTGATCCCAGCTCTCCTGCTAACTATCGTCTGGTTTCCCTTCTTCCATTCGCATCCAAATTACTAGAAAGGCTTGTTTACAAACACCTGATCCAGCATCTCACTCACAACTCCCTCCTCGACCCCTTGTAATCTGGCTTCCGCCCATCACACTCAACTGAAACTGCCCTCACCAAAGTAACCAATGATCTTCTATTGGCAAAGTCTAAAGGTCATTATTCCATTCTAATCCTTCTAGATCTCTCTGCAGCCTTTGACACAGTTGACCACACACTCCTCCTTGACATTCTACACTCATCTGGCATTCGGGACACTGCTCTTTCATGGTTTACATCTTATCTGTCTGGCCGTTCCTTTAAAGTTTCCTTCTCTAACTCTACTTCTACTACTTTCCCACTCTCTGTTGGAGTTCCTCAAGGCTCTGTTCTTGGCCCCCTGCTGTTCTCGCTCTATACAACTTCACTAGGAAAACTTATTCAGTCATTTGGACTTCAGTATCACCTTTATGCTGATGACACCCAACTCTTATCTTTCTAATTCTGTCCTTTCCCAAGTCACAGACTGTCTCTCTGCTGTCTCCTCCTGGATGTCACAGCGCCACCTGAAACTGAACCTGTCAAAAACAGAACTCATTATATTTCCTCCAAGATCTTCCCCTGTCCCTCAGATATCACTCACCTTCTATTGTCAATGAGGTATAGTCAGTTAAGGACGCATGTCCTAATGGTTCCAATAAAGAGTTGTTGTGTTGTTATAAAATCTGTTATCTGTACCAGGCCAGTACAGTGGCCACTAATGGACACTGGTAAAGGTAGAGTAACCATTCCCCTGAGGTTTAAAATCAATAGAAGGGGTTTAATTCAGACCTTTCACGTGAGAAACTGTAAAAGAAAATGCCTATGAGCGAAATGCCATTTTGATATAATTGTGAATACTACTACTGCTGTTTTGTTGTTATTAAATTCAACAGAAGTGTTAATGTCATTCTGTTTAATTAAACAAAGGCCTTACTTCTAAGAACAACTGGTGTGTAAGAAGTATTTATATATAATTTTATATATAATATATATTTTATATATTAATATTCCAACTTGAGTGTAAGTGGTTTGGGAATGTAAAATATTTTAGGTGAGTAAGTTTAGGTGTAGGTGACATGTTCCTACACAAAAACAACGCAAAAGAATAGGGATGAGCTTCTCAGCACAAGAAATATTGTGCCTATGGCCGACCTGCCAACTTTTCCAACATCACGAGGACCAGAGACATTAAGGCTATTGGTGATTTACAATGAGTAATGCACTGAGAGGGCTTTAGTAAAAGAAAATAAACTCATAATATGAGCCTGTCAGTTAATGTAAAATAGCAGGTGAAAAGCGAGAGTGTGTAACAGTAGTTATTGATTTTTCTTTTGCTTGGGTAATATTCAATATTCAGTGTGCTTTGTGAAAGCAGCACCTTTCATTCCACCACACAGGCACGCTGCCTAGGAGTCATCTTAGACTCTCATCTGTCTTTTTCACCACACATTCAAACACTTGCAAAATCTTGCCGTATTCAACTGCGCAACATTGCTCGAATACGACCCTATCTCAGTTCAGAATCAACTAAAACACTGATTCAGTCTCTCATCATCTCCCGCCTTGATTACTGCAACCTACTCCTCACAGGTATTCCAACAAGTCACCTTTCACAACTCCAATCTGTTCTAAATGCAGTTGCTAGACTCATTCATCTAGCTCGCCGCTCAACATCAGCTGCTCCCATATGTATGTCCCTTCACTGGCTCCCAGTCTCTTCTAGAATCAAATTCAAATTACTTACACTCACATTCAAGGCCCTTAATAATGAAACCCCTCCCTATATTTCATCTCTAATCTCCAAATACACTCCTTCATGAAACCTACGCTCTGCTTCTGATCTTCGCCTCACTTCTCCTCTGGTCACTTCTGCCCATTCTCGTCTACAAGACTTCTCTCGGGCTTCTGCTTTTCTCTGGAACTCTCTGCCACAAGCTGTCAGACTTTCTCCTTCTTTCCAAACTTTCAAGCGCTCCTTAAAGACCCATCTGTTTAAAGAGGCTTATTCGATGTACCTTAATTAATCATTGCTGTATCAAAAATGACAAAGTGTTTATATAATCCTAATGTCTCAATTGTACCCTAACCTTTTAGTTTGTAAACTCTAATCTCTAGGTCCTTCTAACCCTATTGTACTCTGTAATCCTTGTCTGTTATCCACCATTTATTCCCTGCTTGCTATAACTGCAGTAAAGCACTGCGTATCTTGACAGCGCTATATAAATAAATGATGATGATGATGATGATGAAGTACTGAGATCTATAGCAGTGTTGCCTTTTTCAGGTAGGATGGCCGATTTGGGCACATACCGATGTAACAACTGCAAAATGGATTTCCACTCCCAGAGACTACTGGAGAAGCACAAGGAAAAGTTCTGTATCGGGAGCAACATCGGAGATCCTGTAATTCTCAGTTCTCGATTCTTGGACGGAGGGGAGACCTTGCACTTGGATGGCAGAGTTCCACGGATGACAGAGAGCCCTGATTTTAAAGTAAGATAATAAGGCAGAGGTTATGTTTCTCACATCAATAGAAAAATGTATCTATTTCACAGTTTTTAAGGTTCTTGCATAATGTATGGACTGTGAAAATAAAGAATATGCATGACTGAGTACTTTAGATAGGGCCCTAAAAAGGGCAAGAGTTATATTCAAGGAAGATGGCAAAAAAGCATCTGTGGAACTTACTGGTGTTCCATATTTTCAAACTTTAAATGTCCACTCTGAAGGGTAATTGGAACATAATAGAAAGGGAAAAGGCATTAGCCAGGGACATCAACCCTAAAATTTAGGATTATATATAGGGATGCACCGAATCCAGGATTCGGTTCGGTATTCAGCCAGGATTCTGCCTTTTTCAGCAGGATTTGGACCGAATCCTTCTGCCTGGACGAACCGAATCCAAACCCTAATTTGCATATGCAAATTGGGGCGGGAGGTAAATCGCATGACTTTTTGTCACAAAACTAGGAAGTAAAAATGTTCTCCCCTTCAGTATTCGGCCAAATCTTTCACAAAGGATTCGGGGGTTCAGCCGAATCCAAAATAGTGGATTTGGTGCATCCCTAATTATATACAATAGACCAAGGACACATGTAGCATAGGTGTCACTGCTCTCAGTCTGTGTACATTGTGCAAACTGAGATCAGATGAAAAACCAGCAGATCAATGTTATATTCCAAATAATTGCGTTTCGTTCCCCAGGACATGTGTTAAAAAATATTCTTCTAATTGTGTGTTTATGTTCATTATTTGCCAGACAAGAGACAGTATTGCTCGTCTAAGAGCAAGGGAGAACCTTCTAAAGGAGCGGGAGCTGATGGGTGGATTTGGGCCGTCCGACAGTGTTTCTGACAGTAGAGCTCTAAGGAGTCTTACAGATGAGGTTGGTGAAGCACATAGCTGTTAATTTATCATATTTAACGTATTCATATCACCTTTTGTAAAACTTTTACAACATATTAATACTGGACAGATATGGCCATTTAGTCATAATTCATTTTCTCAACTTATTTTCTAGCCGTGTCTTCAACACTTTCTCCCGGCCCATTTTTTTCACTGTTTGACCCCCCCCCCCCGGCAGGACACCAAAAACTGCAATGTACTGTATAATGCCCTGCCAGGCAAATAAAATGCAACACACTTGTTTTAGATTGTAAGCTTATTTGGGCAGGTCCCGCTTTACCTATTGTATCAGTTATCTGTTGTTTTTATATGTTATCTTTGTATTAAATATTTACATGTATAATTAACATGTATTTATAAAGCACCAACACATTGCACATCTCTGTACATACAATGATTATACAGATTTACATACATAAAACAACAACCATTATCCGATTCAATGTTTCTTCTGGAAATTTTTCAGCTGCAAATTGCAGAACAATCAACAAATAGTATTTATAAACGGATACATGTTCATTTTCTTTTTTTAGTTTCAGAAACTAAGAAAATCTTTGCAAGAATCTGTTCCAACATTAAGATCATTACAGTTGCAGGTAATATTGCTACTAGTAGTAAGAATACTAGAAAGTGTCATATTCCTGTACAGTTTTCCTGGAAAAGAAGTATTAATACGATCTGTCGAATTGTTACCATTGTGGGCAGTGGAAATCATCAAGTATGGCATACCTTCACAATTCTTGCCTGAAAAAGCTGCTGTCATGTACTAATAATGAAGAAGTACCATACTATATGTGAATGTGATTTCTAGGGGACGATTTATTAAGTCGCAAATTTTTCGGATTAGGTATTTTTTGATGCCAAGATTCTGAAAAAAAAAAAGCCAAATAACCCCCCCCGACTTTTTCAGGATTCATTATGCGACAAGCTAAACCTGTCAAAAACACGCAGAAGTCAATGGTAGATACCCCTTACAGTTTTCTCAACTTTTCCCGTTCATGATTTTTCAGTTCGGATCTTTCATGACATTCGTGATTTTAGAGAAAGAAAGTTTAGTAGTGTTTTCAAAAACCTCTAAGTACCAGGCATGTACTACAACTGTATCATGTATGAAGGACATACCTGTGTAAGATACACATTTTAGGATGATTTCCTTTTACCATTACCATTTGTATTTCAGTTTAATATGAGGACAAATAAGATATAACAAACATTAAAGTGTACCTGTCACCCAAAAATATAATGAAATCCAATTTGTATTTTTTATTAAAGTATTCTTAGCTCTTTTAAAAATCTCAGCTGTCAATCAAATATTGTCTGACCCTCCTCTATGCCTTAGGCATTTAATTGTGTAGCCAGTGCATAAGGATTGCATATCCCAACATTTTGGAAATAAAAAGAGGGACAAAAGATTTGCCACGCCGCAAAGGTTTTTTGACCATGCCCATTTTTGTGGCCACACCCCCTAATTACCATGTTCATTTTACAAAATCTGGCAGTTTATGAAAATTTGAACATATTTCTGTGTTTTTTTCAGTTATTACAGTTTTGCTAATTAAGGTGAATTGCCCTTTAAGTTGTGAGTCTAAAATTTCCCAAGGGACCTGTTATCTTATATTGTTACAATTACTTATTTGCTTATCTCAAAATTGTTACAAAAGTATCTATTTGCAGCTGTGGCTGTTCTGGGCTCTCTGCAAAAAGCCAATTATGTTTTCTGGCTGTTCGGTGCAGAGAAAAACAGGACTTTCCAGTACAAACAAGGGACTGTGGGTTGAGCTGTCAAAAGAGGGTCTGTCCCTCTAAAAATGGGACAGTTGGGAGGTATGGGATGGACATCAGGTGCACAAACAAGATTCTGAGATGATGCAAGGCTTGCCTTAATAACAGTGTCCACAAAATGGCTCCTGCCTACTTGCTAAAATTATGAATTCCCAGACTGAAGGAAACAAATAATTTATATAGTGTAATAAAAGTTAATTTTGCTTGATTAATGTGATAAAATAGGATTTTGAATATTTTTTTTGGGTGACAGGTCCCCTTTAAAGGTATTTTTAGAATTGCTATATGTGTGGTCCACAACATATTGATTCTTTGTTTTGGCTCCAGTTAAGTGGACTAATAGCCTTGAAAGAATGTTTGTTTGGTTTATCCCTCTCCGTTTACTGGAGTTAAGATGTTGTCATGTCTTCATAGTACCAACAACAGAATAGGAACTTGTGGGAGTGTAGAGATATCTCTGCCTCTGGACTGCTTACTTCACAGTGACATCAATAATAATAAACACTGAAGTCTGAATCCATAAACCTGTACCTTGGACTCGCGCCACTTGTAGTCCTGGATTACCAAGACAAAACAGAAGCAAAAAAGGTTTGCACACCTTCAGTAACTAGTTTTGGATTAAAACTTGATTTTATTCCATGTATTTAAAACAAACATGTCCTAACGCATTTCGTATACAAAATGCTTTAGATTGTGTTTGTTACATGAAATAAAATCAAGTATAAATCCCAAACTGTTGACCGAAGGAGTGTGTGCTTTTTTTGCCTCTGTATTCCCTATGCATTACCCCAATCTACTGGTTCGTGGGCTCTGCACCCACACCACCGGAAGAATTTGGTGAGTGCGGATTTGTTTTTATTTGATTCCATTGGTGTGCAGTGATCAAGCCTTGAAGTGTGGAACCTGGGGTTTTATACAACCGGGTCATATCCATTATCGGGTGAGCCACTGCGCTATTAAATTATTGCTGCCCTATCTGTCAAGCTTGGGGTTTTATACACCGGGGTTGAGATAAGTTCAGCATTTGTTTTACTTGAACTGAGCTGCACTTTCCATTGTCTGGATTACCAAGAGTTGCCTTTGTGATCATTCATGCAGGGGGAAGGCAACTCCCAAATACATTGGGAAAGAGATTATAGAGAACGCATGCATGAAATGGCTGAGGCCCATGAACGCCACCTCGCAGATATCCATGCTAGTAATCAAACTTTAGAGCTGCAGCGAGAAGGTAAGTGCTACGTGAATTAAACTTTAAAATAAAAACCTAATTCTTGGCAAAGCATTTATTATTTATACATGGACATTGTGTGACACCAAGGCCAGCGGATGCAAAAAAATGCAGATAATTGTTGTTTACTAAGGTTTAGTTTCTTCCCCATAAAAGGGAATCTTGCTTATTTTCTTTTCCAGTATTGTGCATTGTGCACCTGCTTGTTTTATAGTTATTTGCATCCTTTACAGAAATCCGTCAGCGACTTTCAGACTATGCTGGTGCTGGCTCCTCCACCTCACACCTTGAGCAGATGCTCCTGGAACTAAAGGCCCAGGAGGAAAAGAACCAATTGGCCCTGGATGCTCTGAGAGACCAAATCGGACTCATCCAGTCAGAAAACAGGTAGCACTTTGTTTGCTTCACATACAGTATAAACTCATATGGATGGTGAATGCTATTGAAGAGATGTAGAGAGTAACATTTATGATAATATAAATATTTTTTGTTTTTGCTTTATCCCTGTGAATTTTCACCTACTTTGGCAAATGTGTATGACTGGAGTTATAATTCTCATGGGATTTACTGGTTTGTTTGTAAACAAGTTTGTGGAAAAACACTTATCAAATGTCTGCTGGGGACATTTTATTTTATTTTAAATTTTATTGCTAAGGGGCCTATTTATAAAATCCTGAAGCTGCTAAAAATCCGAATCCAAAAATACTCCAGCTAAAACCTTTTGAGGTCATGTAGAAGTCAATGGCAGATGTCCCTTTTACAATTTGAAGATATTTCTTAACATAGTGATCTGTGCTGGTTTTCGTACAATAATCCAAAGAAATCGAGGTTTTCAGGCAACAACTTGAAAAAGTTGTACGATTCGAGCTTCAAATTCAAAAAGTCATACGATTCGAATTGATGCACGATTTTCCCACATCGACTTTTTCGACCTGATTTTTAGTTAAAGTTAGGTCAACTTTGTTTAAAAAAAAGAATGCGAAATGTGAATCTTAGTAAATGAAAAAATGTAAATCTTTTTATTCCCAGTCTAAACATCTATACTCTATGGATCTTCCAAAAGTGGTAGGGATATCATTATCCCTACACATCAAAAACTAGGAAAAAGTTAACACAATTTTAAGAAGTTTAAGAATATATGGATTACAGAAAAATACAGGAAATAACAACACCGTATTAACACAAGCCCCTAAATGTTGTCCATTAAAAAACAAATGATCTTAAAGGAGAACTAAACCCTAAAAATGAATATGGCTAAAAATTGCATATTTTATAAACAGGGAGCCCCCGAATTACATACACCCGACATACATACAAATCATACTTACAGACAGAGGCTATTACACTAATGTACTGTGGTTTGCTTGACCTTTAATAAACCACCTGCCCCAATTCCCTCTGGCATGTGTTGTCTACTGCAGAGCACAGAAAGGTAAAACTACATATGCACAGAAAGGTAAAAATAAATACTATCTTAAGGCAAACATCTGTCTTGTTGCATTTAATAAGTAAATGTATATGTTTCAACTTATATACAAATTTAACTCAAGAAAAAACCTACAGACCCTATCTCGTACGTAACCCAGGGGCTGCCTTTACAGAACTTATTGCACCAGCCTAAAGTGCTAAAGTGCTTCTCAATAGCAGCAATGATCCAGGACTTCAAACTTGTCACAGAGGGTCACCATTTTGGAAAGTGTCTGCGACACTCATATGCTCAGTTGGCTCTGAGCAGCTGTTGAGAAGCTAAGCTTAGGGGTCGTCACAAATTATCAAGCAGAAAATTAGGTTGGTCTATAATAGCTGATTCTACAGGGCTGATTATTAAATTCTGATGCTAGTTGCACTGGTTTCTGTGCTGCCATGCAGTAATTATCTGTATTAATTACGAATCAGTCTTATATTGTGGCATTTATATTCTATGTGTACTGTATGTTGTGAGTGGGTCCCTAAGCTCAGTA
The DNA here is from genome assembly GCF_017654675.1 of Xenopus laevis. NCBI lineage: Eukaryota > Metazoa > Chordata > Amphibia > Anura > Pipidae > Xenopus > Xenopus laevis. The sequence goes on from NC_054377.1 coordinate 85,224,484, forward strand.
AGTGACAGCAGCACAGAGCATGTGCAGTGAATCAGCAGAAAAGAAGATGGGGAGCTACAGGGGTATCTTCAGAGACACAGGTCTTCCTTGCTAAAGGGCTGTGGTTGCCTTGAGCTAATATAGAAACCCAAAACATAATGTACAACATTTCTAGCCTGCTTCTTTAGTTAAAGGGATACTGTCATGGGGAAAAAAAAAATTTTCAAAATGAATCAGTTAATAGTGCTGCTCCATCAGAATTCTGCACTGAAATCCATTTCTCAAAAGAGCAAACAGATTTTTTTATATTAAATTTTGAAATCTGACATGGGGCTAGACATTTTGTCAATTTCCCAGCTGCCCCAAGTCATGTGACTTGTGCTCTGATAAACTTCAATCACTCTTTACTGCTGTACTGCAAGTTGAAGTGATATCACCCCCTCCCTTTTCCCCCCCAGCAGCCAAACAAAAGAACAATGGGAACGTAACCAGATAACAGCTCCCTAACACAAGATAACAGCTGACTAAGAACAACACTCAATAGTAATAACCCATGTCCCACTGAGACACATTCAGTTACATTGAGAAGGAAAAACAGCAGCCTGCCAGAAAGCATTTCTCTCCTAAAGTGCAGGCACAAGTCACATGACCAGGGGCAGCTGGGAAATTGACAAAATGTCTAGCCCCATGTCAGATTTCAAAATTGAATATAAAAAAATCTGTTTGCTCTTTTGAGAAATGGATTTCAGTGCAGAATTCTGCTGGAGCAGCACTATTAACTGATTCATTTTGAAAAAAAAAAATTTCCCATGACAGTATCCCTTTAAGCTTTAGTTCTCCTTTAAGAAATGCTAGAATGGCCTATGATGGAGAGATTTTCTGAGTTTTGGTGTAAAACACTGATTAAGGTCCAAAAAAACCTTTATTTCCACCATTTCTACTATTTCCACTGGAAAGGTCTCTGAGGAAGTGTTGTATCACGAAACGCGTCAGACCTCAGATGCTATATTGATTAGATTGATACTATGTTTAAATAAAGTATAACATTCTTTTAACTAACTTGGAGACAAGTGACTAATTTTTGAAAGGTTTATGGTGTCATCTTTAAAATGCAAAATTAATCACACCTGATATTGCATACATCATGGGCCTTTAGGGATGCACCAAGTCAAGGATTCGTTTCGGTATCCAGCCAGGCCCAGATTTCCTTGTTGGGCGTCCTTAGTTTGCAGGATCCTAGTGCCTGCCTGTCTTTGCATCCCCCACGTGAGTGCAAGTGTGCATGCGCCGGAGCTCAGGGGACTATGCTACAGGAGTTGAGTTGCATGCCCCCTGTGCTCCTAAGAATGCAGCTGGGCAGAATGCCACCCCTAAAATCTTACCTCCACTAGGCCCGGGCCTTTGTGGCCGCACCACAAATTCGGGCCTTTACTCAGCCAGGATTCTGCCATTTTCAGCAGCATTTAGATTTGGCCGAATCCAAGTGCCTCGCCAAACTGAATCCGAATCACTTGACTTTTCAACACACAAACAAGGAAGTTAAAACATGTTTAACCGCACATGTAACAAGCAATTCTCTTTAACCCGTACTAATTTTATTTTACATATGCAAATTAGAGGTTGGATTCAGTTTGGGATTCAGCTGAACCTTCCTTGAAGTATTCCGGATTTGCCTGAATCCCAAAATAGTGCATTTAGTGCATCCCTATTTGCCATCCATGTGGCACTTAGTAGGTTGGGTTGCAGGCCAAACATGCTAAAGCACTCAACTCATGGTGATGATAATATGGAGAAAACCTGTGGAACGTGTGGAATTAATCATACTATAATGTGCATTTTAGGACATCCTACCGCTAAATCAGAGGTGGGGGGGAGGAATATTGACTGGGGTAGAGTTTCATGTTGCATAGTTAGGATGTCCTAAAATGTACATTGTAGACTACAATCATATTAGGGACAATATAATTTCATATAGAGTTCATACAGAGAGCTATTAGAGGGCCACTTGGACAGTATTAAGGACGATCTAATTCTGCTGTGGTGGGTTAATGCAATCTAGTGGGTGTAGGAACAGTTGGGTTATTCAAGTAACATGAGCATATTGCTGGAAAACAATCTACAATTCTCTAATATGGGTTAAAAGACATTTGGGCTCTACTAGCCCTAAATAGGCATGTGTAGTGTTCAGATCTTAGTGGCTCTAAACTTATTTTATAATTGTGAATTTACTTTTCAAATTGTAAAACAATAATGTTACATGGTTAATGGGTGCTCTATCTGCTTCTGGGTGCTGATCCAGTGATATGTAAATAGCTGAATTACATATCCATTATTCATGATTTCCTTTTCTTTCTAATCTGAAGAACCAAAGTAGAGACTGCAGACAAAGATATCCCATCCAACACCGCTGTACAGAAAGAAAAAGTGTCTCTAAACTTCATTGCCTTTCCTCCACGTGGAAGCTCCCTCTCGTCAGAGATCAGGTACCATTATCTGCTTTATTCTTATGTAGCGCTACTAATATGCTTGATCTCATGACCATACCATGACCTGGACGAATGAGAACTTTCATAAATACTCAGGACCTTTTTTTTAGTTTTTAATAGAAGAATACCAGAGGCCACCCCTTTAGACTAGAAGAAAAGAACTTTCATTTGAAGCAACGTAGAGGGTTCTTCACAGTCAGGACAGTGAGGTTGTGGAATGCACTGCTGGGTGATGTTGTGATGGCTGATTCAGTTAATGCCTTTAAGAATGGCTTGGATGATTTTTTGGACAGACATAATATTAAAGGCTATTGTGATACTAAACTCTATAGTTAATATAGGTATGGGTATATAGAATTTTAATTAAAAGTAGGGAGGGGTGTGTGTATGGATGCTGGGTTTTCATTTGGAGGGGTTGAACTTGATGGACTTTGTCTTTTTTCAACCCAATTTAACTATGTAACTATGTAACTATCTAAGGAAGCAGAGCCAAACGGATCCACAAGACCATAGATATTCAGTTAAAAAATAAATTTATTAGTAGAAAAGTTAAAAATATAGCTGCATCTCCATCCACCCCTACGCGTTTCGCACCCCTCAGGGTGCTTAGTCATGGGCTTTTAATGCACAGCAAGAAAATCAAAATTTTACAAGAATTGTTGAGAGTCTGCTGTTCTGATTGCATGCAATGGTGAGTTATCACAACTTATTTGCTGAGGCGTCTGTCTCTATAGTAAGAGACAACAATATTGAAACATGCAGCCAGTCTCATAGTCAGCAATATGGCAGCCCTCATAGCAATAATGGAACAGGACAAGCAGTGTTGGATTAAGTACTATGTGCCAAACGCAGCAGCCTGAGGTCCAGGAGAATAAAAGGGGACCTATCCATATGCAATGAGCACACAGGTTTGGCATTTATCGCAACAAAATTAGGGGTTTCACATATTTGGCATGTTTTATGTTAATTTTATTACATGCCATTTTAATGCTTGTAAATTATTGTTCACATAGGTACTTTTTAGGTGTTTTCATAAAGATAGTTCCTCCTCTATAGCTATTAAATATACTCTATAGCTATTAAATATAATACAGGAATAGGATCTGTTATCCAGAAACCCTCTATAGAGACAGCTCGGAATTTTATTATTTCTCCATAATAATAAAACAGTACCTTGTTCTTGATCTAAGATATAATTAATCCTTATTGGAGGCAAAACCAACCTATTGGGTTTATTTAATGTTTAAATGATTTTATAGTAGGCAATGTATGACGATCCATATTATGGAAAGATCCCTTATCCGAGCATTCTGGATAACAGGTCCCATACCTGTACTGCATTTACATAACTTTAAAGGGATACTGTCATGGGAAAAAAAAAAATTTCAAAATGAATCAGTTAATAGTGCTGCTCCAGCAGAATTCTGCACTGAAATCCATTTCTCAAAAGGGCAGACTTTTTTATATTCAATTTTGAAATCTGACATGGGACTAGACATATTGTCAACTTCCCAGTTGCCCCAAGTCATGTCTAGCCCCATGTCAGATTTCAAAATTGAATATAAAAAAATCTGTTTGCTTTTCAGAGAAATGGATTTCAGTGCAGAATTCTGCTGGAGTAGCTCTATTAACTGATGTGTTTTGAAAAAAACATGTTTTCCGATGACAGGATCCCTTTAACTGACCTAAGCAACACTGAGTATTCAAGTATTGTTTTCTAATTGGAGTTTTTGTAATCATAACATCATTTTAAAAGCTTTTATCTGTAGTTGAATGAGAAGAGTGATGTGTTTTTTGCTTGTCTGTCTGTGTGTGGTGCATGAATCTACTGTATATTAGTGATTCTGTTGGTGATTGAGCCAAATTCTAGCAGTTTTTGCAGGATTCGGATTAAGCCAAATCTAAAGTGTTTAGCTAAACTAAGGGGCACATTTACTTACAGACCAGACTTTGCACAACTACGTCAGATGTTGTTTCATGATGAATATGTGTATTTATAAAAATGCACAACTACGTCTCTGCAGAAGAACGTTAGCATACTTTCGTCAGAGACAGGGGTGATCCTGGCCCCTCTGCCGCTTGAGGCAGCAGCAGTTGCTGCCGCCCCCCCCTCCCCTGTGCGATTACCTTTTTGCGCCTGAGGGGTCCACGAGGGTGGCAGAGAGGGCCAGTATGCTAGCGCAGAGAGCCTAACTATGCTCTCTGCACTAGAAGAGCTGAAATTCAGCTCTTAAAATACCAGGAGCGGCATTTTTGCTGCCCCTGGTACCTAGTGGGGTGCTGCCGCCTGAGACGACAGCTTCAAATCGCCTTATTGGCGAAGCGCCCCTGGTCAGTGATGATTTGTTGGTGTTAAAATTTCATAACAAATTTACTCTTTACAAATTTAGCGAAACTTTAACCTACTTACGCTTACGTCAACTTAAATTCAGTGGGTATATAATTCATAAAAAAAGTATGTTTTAGTGGGAGCACTTACCGGACACTGAATTCAGACGTGCTGTACTGCTAGCTGCCATCCCACACGGTCACAAGAATTCCAGGAACAAAAAAAGCAAAGCACCGTGAGAATTCAGTAAAATGTAAAAAAATTGAAATTTTATTCAATAGACATATAAAAACCAGTTACAGCAGCAACCCGTGGCTGCCCGCTTAACGCGTTTCGTGGCGTCCTGCTTCTGATGAAGTGGCAGGACGCCACGAAACGCGTTAAGCGGGCAGCCACGGGTTGCTGCTGTAACTGGTTTTTATATGTCTATTGAATAAAATTTCAATTTTTTTACATTTTACTGAATTCTCACGGTGCTTTGCTTTTTTTGTTCCTGGTATATAATTCATGTCTATGTATTTATTAGTGGTGTTGGTGAAATTGCTGGAAGTGGCCACTTTTTATTAAAAATGTCCAAGGAAGAAAAATGAAGACAGAGATCCTCTATTGTCCTAGGACATGAGCCCACCGTAAAACTGGCATGAGCTTCAAATGTTAAAAAAAGTGTAAATAAGATATTTTTAACAGTTACAACATGTAAACATAATCCGACTTTAACTATGAAAAAATTCCAGAGTTAAGACTTTTGCTTATGGCTTTTTTGGAATACAGGATATGATGTCACTGACTTGATAATGTTGATGATGTAGCTTCATTGTATTTATTCGCCAGTCAGAACCCAATTAAATAAATTGTGGTGAGAATGTGAATTGTCTTTTAGGGTAAGGTCACACTGAGCGTTTCGCGTAGATTTAGTCATCTTTGCGGTGACCAATCTCCCCGAACGCCTTCCTCTTGCGCTGGCTAGAATGAAAAATTGCAAAGTGAGGGAAGGTGTTCGGGGAGATTGGCCGCTGCAAAGATGAGGCGATTAGTCGCCAGGTGACTAAATCTCCCCGAAACGCTCAGTGTGACCTTACCCTAAGGGTAACGAAAATTCGTCAAAAAAACACAATTTCGCTCTTTAGTAAATATGCCCCTAAATCTGAAACACTTTCACATGACTGTAAAACTCTGCATGACTGAATGAGACCATTTTGATCACAACTGACATCATCTCAAATCTGAATGTGCAGATAACAGCAACCACTAAGCATTTCACTTTAACTGGTGTACTGCATTTAAAATCATCTAAGCAAATATTTGGTTGCTATAAGTAACTGGACTAGGAAAAACTTTCCCCCTGTTGTCATATTTGCCATAATGTTTGTTATTATTCTGAATAATTGGCACAAAAGAGTAACAGAACAATCAATCATGTGCTTATTTATCAAGATAATTCAAAGTATCTATTTCTAGAAATTGGTAATTTTTATGTAGAATTCCTTTAAGCTTTCCCATCATCACCAGAACATGAGTGTCATTGGATTCTTCTAATATCTATATCTATATATGCTAAAGTATGGGGCCTTTCCGTCTGTTCCTAAAGTACAGGAGCTGCAGAAGCTAGTTGATCAGGTAAAAATGTTTATTTTCCTGTTAACTAATAACAGACGGGACTACAGTCATTGGCTTACAGCAGCCCTCATACTGTGTAGCCTTAATAAACAAATGTATAAGCGAGAAATTAGCAAATTACAGGAGAGCAATAGCAATAGATAAGGACTGTGACCAGAGATTCTGAAAGGTTTCTGTCATGCACTACAAAGTAACTTATTGGGATATCTGTTACATATCCTTGCAGTTTTTCAAGTTCAGAGGGACATTCTTCTTGTTGTATGTTTTTCTAAAGCCTTACATATACCTCCCTCTTTTTTTTTAGTGCCCTACAACTAGCTTATGTTCAAAGTGGGGGAAACGATCCTTCTGTTTTGGCACAGATGCGGGACCTGCAAGCAGAAGCACTGACATTTGAAGAAATGGCACATAAACAGGAGCGCAAGGAGAAGAAGAAGCGAAGTATAAACATACCTTTTCTACCTCATTGGGGTTTTTCTAAATCCCACATATTATTTGCTTTATTATTTAACAAGGGTGTCATAATCTCAGGAATGCCCCTGGATAGGATAGCCCAAACACTCGGCACTAAATCTGTGAGACTCTCCTACAAGTAGGGTTGCCACCTGGCCGGTATTTTACCAGCCTTGCCGGTAAAAAATGATGGTTGAGCCCACTGTTTTAATAGGGAAAAAAGATAAATATATATTTTTTCCAGAAAAAGTGGCAACCCTATCTACAAGTGCAAGATTTTGTAAGGCAATTGTTTCCTGAGCCCATGGACCATTGAACTGTGTGACTATTTTCATTTCCTTCCAAGGGCAATGACGCTATGAACTTGTAGGAAAAGGAACTTAATAGGAACTTAGAGCTGAGACAGACCTAACACACAGAAATGTTATATATATGTAAATATATATAATCTGAACAGTTTAAAAAATTGCAGTTATAACATGGCCTCTTCAAAGTCTGCAAATAAGGTACAACTCTCCCTTTTTTGAAAGAGTAACAAAAATGCCTTGTTTGCAGAAAATGATGCTGCCCCTCGACAACTTGATGTTGAACTAATGGCAGTGGAGTTGGAGAATCAGCGCTTGGAAGAGGAAATTTTTAATATGAAGATGCTGAGAGGCAAGAAGAAGGCTGGCAATGGTATGTGACCCCTCTATTATGCAATAGTGTTTCGTACATTGAATTCACAAATGAAATGATGCAGCACCAATTAAATTTTATGGCTGCAAGCTACACATAGCTGCCAACAGATCACTTATATAAGAAGGTAATGACCTCAGTACATGAGACCTCAACAACTGCTTCTCCAGCAAACATTTTAGTGTGATGTGCTAAAGTCATGGCTCACGGGTCCTACGTTTACCACTGGCCTTTTGTACCACAATGCATATACTAAATTGTACAACAAGCAGTGTACTAAGAAAAGGCACACTGGCACACAAGCTGTGAATGCAGGTGAACACCTTGCAAAGATTTATTTACCGGAAGTGCAACGTTTCGGGGCTAGCCCCTTTGTCAATGCTTGACAAAGGGGCTAGCCCCGAAACGTTGCACTTCCGGTAAATAAATCTTTGCAAGGTGTTCACCTGCATTCACAGCTTGTGTGCCAGTGTGCCTTTTCTTAGTATCAGATTTGAGGTTGCCGGTTACCTCTATCACTGTGCACCAAGGAAACTGGAATTATCTACACAGACAGGTGTGCGTGAGCTACTGCTACTTTTTACAACAAGCAGTGTGCCACAAATAAAATAAATATTCTGCATACTAGATCTCATTTTCCAGTTCATGACTTAGGGGCAAATTCATCAAGGGGCAAATATCGAGGGTTAATTAACCCTCGATATTCGACTGGGTAATGAAAATCCTTCGACTTCGAATATCGAAGTCAAAGGATTTTGCGCAAATAGTTCGATCGAACGATCGAAGGAATAATCGTTCGATCAAACGATTAAATCCTTCGAATCGAACGTTTCGAAAGGATTTTAATCCAACAATCGAAGGATTATCCTTCGACCAAAAAAAGTTAGGCAAGCCTATGGGCACCTTTAGGTTCGGTAGCTTTTAGGTGGCAAACTAGGGGGTCGAAGTTTTTTCTTAAAGAGACAGTACTTCGACTATCGAATGGTCGAATAGTCGAACGATTTTTAGTTCGAATACTTCGATTCGAAGTCGTAGTCAAAGGTCGAAGTAGCCCATTCGATGGTCGAAGTAGCCAAAAAAACACTTCGAAATTCAAAGTTTTTTTCTTCTATTCCTTCACTCGAACTTAATGAATTGGCCCCTTAATGTACCAGCCTCACATATTCTTGGGAGTTCACATGCAGGCTTAAGGTCTTTACAAAAGTATAACTGGAAAACTGCCAGTGGGCACGTGCCTACTCTAGGGTGCAGCTTTGGGGGTGGTTGGAGGGTTTATATTGATAAACATAATTCCCCACATACTTCCAGGCACTTGGAGTATCTCTTTCTTTCACAAAGTACTCAGTACACACACTGTGCCACTTGCTAGGGGGGATAAGCAGCTGGTCAGAGGTGTGGTGCCTAGGGCTGCACTGGACAGAAATACAACCCTGGTCCTAACCTTTCCTTGTTATATATTACACACTCTCAGTGAAGCTTCGTGCATAACAGGGACATGTCTATGCCTGGCACTATCATTCTGTTTAACTATATACAATGTGCGGCAGATAGGTGCAGGCCTGGTGACTTGTCTTTACGGTGTTATTAGGGGTATGGACTTGCAGACCTCTTGCTGCCTCATCAATAATTATCATTATTTGCACATTTCCTATTTAAGAGAATGGTGCATTTGCCCCCTCCACCACGCATGCATAATAAGCGCCCCCCCAAGCTTAGTGCCCTAGGCACGTGCCTATTTTGCCTACCCTTAGACATTGCGGCACATATTGGCCCATATTGCTTTGTTTTTAAGACTACATGTGGCTGATTTACTTTATCCATAAATGTTTCCAAGGCACCATGTAAAATAGTGACACCAATTTCAGGGGTTAATAATAACTTGGCTCAGAGTATTAAGAAGACCTCAAAAACAAGCCATTAAAGGCCCCCATACATGGGCCGATAAAAGAAGCCCCATCAGTGTAATATCACCCACTTCAATTTGGGCATATCGGAGAAATATCTGCTCGTTTGGCGATCGGCAAACAAGCGGATCTCTGCGTCTATAGCCACCTTAAGTCTGTGACAACAAGATGGGGAACATTGTCGGATATGTTATTAGTCTTACTTTAATCCTACAATTGAAATCTGAATGGTTGGTTTTTCATTGAAACGAACAATCGATATCGAAGTTCGTCCTTCCAGGAATAAAATCTGATCGTCTTTGACCAGCATTATTCTGCAAAAAAACACTTATTAACCTCATTCGTTTGGGGCTCTTTATTGCACTATTTACACAGCAAACAGTAGAGCTATACAAAGCTTCACATTTGCTGTGGCTTATTTGCATGTTGTGTTTACTGGTTACTATGGAAAGAGATGTTGAACTCATTCTTGTACACAGACAGACTCACTAATTCATGGCAGTTTGTGTGTGAATATAGATCATTATCAGGGCAATTTACTCAAACTGTATGTTGCCATGAAAGTGATGCTAGCACCATGACTATAGAAATAAAGGCATTGCATCAGCTTTTTTTAATGATATTGCCAAGAAGTACACTCCTAGTTAAACAAGGAACCTGCCTTTTCTGACAAATGTTTCATTCAAACATTATTCCATTTGAAATCGGCTTGCTTATCCACAGTGTAAATCTCTGACATTATTCTGCTATAGTTTTAAAGAGAAAAACTGGATTTTAGCTAAAACTGACTTTTCGAGTAAGGGCACACAGGCAGATTCAAGGAGATTAGTTGCCCCGGCAACAAATCTCCTCTTCTTCGGGGCGACAATCTCCCCGAACTGCCTTCCCACCGGCTAGAATGAAAATTGGGATCGGGATGGCACTTGCGGCGCTTTGTTTTCCGAAGTCACCCAAAGTTGCCATGCCGCTGGCGATTTTTCATTCTAGCTGGCAGGAAGGTAGGGGAAGGCAGTTTGTGGAGATTGTCGCCCTGAAGAAGAGGAGATTTGTTGCCAGGGCGACTAATCTCCCGAATCTGCCTGTGTGCCCTTACCCTTAGGAGAAACATATTTATTTTTCTAGAGGATAGAGCCACACACTGTAGTTAATTTGTTTTTTCTTTCTCATTGTATTCTTTTGGTTTTACATGCATAGCAATCAGCGCACAGAGACACAGATCTGTTCTGTCTGCTTTACTCTCTCTCACTTCCTTGTCCTGGAACTACATTCAACATTGTATATCCAGGTGCTAAGTGGAGTGATATCATAACATCTTCCTTTTTTAACATACATATAAAACAAAATAGATAAGTACAGTTAGGTAATTCCTCTTCAATAAGTCCATGTGGCTTCCTTACAATCCTCCCACTTGAGGTTCTAACTGGGTGGTTCTCTGACTTCAAGGTTTCCTTCAGGTGTAGTAGCGCCCTGGACTTGTTCTTCTATTGATAGAATCCTCTCTGTATATTATAGACTCAAAACCACATTTGATTCATCATCTCTCACCATCTTGAGTTATTCTCAAGACCTTCTATTCCTTCTGTATTTCTGCCCACCAGGTGTCTGTTGTTCAGCAACTGCTGTGATTTCTTGCTAGACTCCACGTTCCACCCTGCCATATCCTTATCATAGGCATTATCATAGGCAGAAGCAACATCAGCTGGTGTTAGTGAATTCTATGTGTATGAGAACAACAGTAAAGTAATTCCATATAAACCTTTCCTATTGGGCTTAATGCAGGCTAGGAGAGCATCAAAATAAAAGTGTCCTTATCTTATTGCAGGCCTTTCTCCTCTGCCACCCTTATAATGGACACCAGCACTTTTACATTCCGGTCCCCAGCAGGTGGAGAATGTGACAAGATCCCTTACATCTGCTGCCTCATTTCACCCTTACAACTGATCAGATATGAAGAACTCTCTCTTTTTTATAAATAGAACTTTATTTGTTCACCAAATTCATTTAGTGCCTTGATTACAGTGTAAAATAAAATTTCCTGGCAAAATGTTTTAAAGCGCTTTCTTATGCATGAAATATAGTCTGCCTTTGCCTTATGTCTGGAAAAGATATGTACCTGTGTTTCTGACTTGTTCTAAACCCTGTTTCACCTATACCAGCAGATCATCATCATTTACGAAGTGATTAATTTAAAACAATAGGGGGTTTTACAATAATTTAACAATAGAAAGAAATAAAAGTAGGATTAAAGGCCCTGCTCACAAGAGTTTACAATGTATGTTCCACTGGGAGTCAGCTGCCGATTTAAACACTTATAACAATCTGTTCCCTATTTGTATGGTGGCCCATATGTAGGTATTGGTCATTTTGGGGGTTGTGCAGGATTGAAAATTTCCAAGCAGCATTTACGCTAATCTACAGGGCCCATGACTTGGCAGGACTTGGCAGTAGTCAGTTGTGCAGTCTCCATGTCCCTGCTAGAGAAACCTGATTGGCTGAGTAACTTGATAATCATTTGCTGGGCCAATCAGGTTGCTGAGAGGCAGGGACTTGTAAATGGTGATTTTCAGCTCTTCCAACACAAGGGCAAGAGAGCAGTTCTATCAGCCTAACTACCATGTTAGTTACATGACAACAGACATATTTGACCCTTTATGACCTGGCCAGACATAGTCATGGCTAAATACAAAGTCATGGCAAGTAAAGTGGATAAAAAATTGTGTAAAAAAAAAAAAAGGGTCAATAGATGATCGCTATTTTTTACACAGTACCCACGAACAGGTTGTTGATGTGTTGTGTATTTCATTGCTGTATTTTTACACAGTTTAATAAACAGGTCCCTTAGCGTGCATCTAGAATCGATGCTTTAAAGCAAGATGGGATTGCTGTTGTTTTTGCTTTATATTACACACTGATTTAATATAGTAAATAAACACTCTTTATTCTGACAATGGCAATAGATTTTTAAAAATGTAAATTAAACTTTTTGGGCTTGGGTTGTATATTTATGATATAATAAGATATTAGCAGTTATTTGTTACTATTTTGTTACTATATCTAATCCCATGGGGCATATTCTCTAACATGTTCTCCTTGCCTAACTCTGGCAAAGATTATGTCAGTATGGCAGGCGTATTGTCTTGGCAACATCACGTATTTGTGTAAAATCATAATTACGTTATTATGAGGGTAATGGCCCAGCTGCTGTAAATATTTTGCCTAAGTACATCAGTGTATTTCCCCCATGCAACTGTATGGGGAAGATACATTGTAGAATAAGCACCATACAGCAATGATGTATGTGGGATATTACCATAGAGGGTATGACACACTGGCGCAATTGATAAATTGGTGTATGTTAGAAGTTTTAGAATGAACTGGCCAGAGCAGGCCAAGCTGACCATGCACCCTAGGCATCCCTGTCGGCCATTCTTGGAAGCTGTGTAGGTAGCATGTGCAAATATTAAAAATGTGTTGCACTACATATAAAACATTAATAATTGATATAATTTGGGAAACAGTCCTGCTATTTATGGGGGGTCAGGTTCAATACTCATGTCATGTGCCTGCAGCACAACTGTACCTAACAAAGTACCCATCATAGCTAATGGACCCCAAAGTTAGCATGAACGTAAATGTACTGCATATATACCTATGTGTGTGTGTATATGTATGTATATATATGTATATATATATATATATATATATATATATATATATATATATATATAATCAAAATCTGGAATAAAGCATTCCTGGGCCAGCACTTCCCTTTGTAATACAAGTGTCTTTTTATTATTTCATTTCACACATCACAGTGCTCCAACGTTTCGGTCCCTCTTGGGACCTTTCTCAAGGGGGACCGAAACGTTGGAGCACTGTGATGTGTGAAATGAAATAATAAAAAGACACTTGTTTTACAAAGGGAAGTGCTGGCCCAGGAATGCTTTATTCCAGATTTTGATTATATGATTGAGAATTGGCCGTGCACCCCTGAGATTGCTTGATTGGAGTGCGGATACTGAAGAGATATATATATATATATATATATATATATATATATATATATATATATATATATATATATATATATATATATATATATATATATATATATATATATGCATAATCCCTCCCATATGAGTCTAAAGGTGGCCATAGATAATGTACGAATTTTCGTATGGTAGTCAGTGCATGAAGCAGGAGACTTGGGGTGGGCGGAAAATTTTGATTGGGCGCTTTTTGTTAGTGCTGAATCGTTGCAACTACATGCAAATCGTCAGCTATTATGCACACAGCACGATTTTAGATTGCCTGTAGCTCCAAAATGCACAGAGACCCTTTTTGGAGTGATTTGTCAGAAATAGCATGTACATAGAGAAGTACTGAAGTACTGAAATCTCCTACAAGCACACACACACACAAAGATTAGTAGCCGAGATAGTAAATTCTCGAGCTGGGGTAATGACGTGCAAACAACACGCCGAGGAAATGAACTCCGAGACGACTCCCGGCTCTTGCGTCGGAGGAGAACGTATCGTGAAGCACTATAAATCACTCAGAGTCAAAAGTCGCGCAAAATCTTTCCTGCACAAAAGACAATCGCCTTGTTTCGGAGACTTTCTTTTTAAAAATCGCGGGCGACTAATCTCTCCATGCACCCCTACCCTAAAGATCGTAATTGAGCTGCAACAGTTCTATCAAAGTGCCCATTACAACCAGAGGGGCACCAAATTTGGAAATAAATTGTGCCTCAAAAAAGGTCTCATCCTCATCCCTTCTTTTAAAATACAGCACTTAAAATTTCTCCTTAGTAGGAGAGGGAGCTTTTTAAGTACATTTTTATATCATATGATATATTAGAAACAAACAAGCATTTAGTCTCCCAGGCTGAAAAACAGCCCTCCCACTCTGATCCGCTCTTTGGTGTGTCTGCAGTAGGGTTGCCACCTTTACTAGAAAAAAAATCTTCCTTCTTGCATTGCAGCGAGTCTGCAACACTTGTTGGCCTGGGTGCAGACACACAAAGCAGATTTTGGATTGAAAATGCATATTCTTTTGTTGTGGTGCTGAAAGATGCTCTGTGTGTCTACACCCAGGCCAACACAGTGTCTCCGGGAGAAGACACATCAAAGAGCAGAGCAGATTTTCGGGCACCCTTTAAATATTGAAGCTTTCCTTCTCCTTTTAAAGCTTGACATTTTTAATATAACAGTTTGAACATATGTGGTCAATGGGAGATTTCATGCACATACATTCACTTTTATGTTTTACAGGGGACTCTGAATTAGTTGAGATGCAAAGGGAGCACCTCCAACAAATGGCACAACTGCAGGGTGATATCGAGCTACTCAGAAGGGACGTCAGCAGAATGCCTCCTCGAGTTAGTCATGGGCCCCCGCCATTTCTTCCTCCGCCTGTTGCACCCCCGCCTCCACCACTGCCACATCTCTCAAGGCACCCAGCAGGGAGACCAGATGGTGCAATAATGATGGGGGGTTTGGTAAGTAGCCCTATTGTGTGCTTATATGTGTGCTTAAAAATGGTTTCTTTATAGCAGCAGACAGGGCTCATTTGCTAACAAAGCTACTAACTTGCACTAAATTGTCAGTGGCATCTAGTCAGGTCTTTGCATTTACAAGTTAGAAAATAATAGCAGACTGGTTGTTATTAACAACTGCACTTCTGCTGTTTAGCTACTATGTTTGTAAATCAGTCTCATGGTTTGGAATTTAAACTGCCACATTGTTTCTGTGGTTTATTTCCCTAGCAACCACACTGTTATTTGGAAGGCAGAATGGAAAATTAATAGAACATGTTCTGGCCAGAAAGATAAACATAATAAAACTGAAATCTCATAGTAAACTCAACAATTAAATATCATTGTGGTTTTTTTTGTAGGAAAGTAAAAACCATACAAAATAAATAATGAATACCAACTGAAAAGTTGCTTAGACTAGGCCTATTACACAGTACAAGTTCATTTAAAGGTTAAATTTCACTTTAACTCTTTCCCTGCCAGCAAAACAGCAAAGTAAAGGTGCTTCATGAAAAGCGTGTTACTAAGCGTTTTAATTTGGCATGGACTTAAAGTAACAGTTCAGTATAAAAATAAAACTGGGTAAATAGATAGGCTGTGCAAAATAAAAAATGTTTTCAATATAGTTTGTTAGCCAAAAATGTAATGTATAAAGGCTGGAGTGACTGGATGTCTAACATAATAGCCAGAACCCAGCGCCGATTCTAATGAAGACGCCGCCTGAGGCGGCTCCTTAAATGCCGCCCCTCCCCTCGCAGAAACACTAGTGCGGAGAGCGCAACTGCGCTCTCTCGCACTAGTAAAGCCGAATTTCCGGTTTCAAAACCGGAAATTCGGCTCTTTAAAGTGACAGGAGCGGGTTTTTGACGCCCCTGGAAACTTATCTGGCGCTGCCGCCTGAGGCGAGCGCCTCAGCTCACCTCATTGGCGGAGCGCACCTGCCAGAACCAGCTTTTCAGCTCTCTAACGCTGAGTTAGTCAGCGATTTTAAAGGGAAACCACTTGGGACATAACTGTTCAGTTAGTTTGCTTTTGATCCTTAGCATGCAAGTCAGATTTAAAATCAAACTAACTGAACACTTATGTCCCATGTGCCCCCCCCCATGAAGTAATATAAAAAAGTGTGACAAAGAATAATGACAACTAATATTGGCTTTGTGTTTTAGGATTTGGTGCGCCCCCCTAGTCCGTCTGCAAACAGACATATAGTGGAACCTATAGATGCCCTGGGACCTGCACCTTATGATCCAGTGTAAGTTATACAAGAAATCTTTACAAAAAAAAACCACATGTTTTGGTGCTTTATATATTTATATATATAGATAGATCCAGCAACCTGATTTTGGTGTGAATATGACTACCGTACATTACTTTAGGGATATACTGTATATATATATATATATATATATATATATATATATATATTATATATATATACATATATATATATAAATGGAAAAACACTCGCACTCGGATCCAGTCTTGAAGATGATGTGGGTGCTGGGTCAAAGCTTCAGCATATAACCATCGGATAAGGACCCGCACTCCAATATTTCGTGGAAAAAAAGGTTTTTATTACAACTTGTGCATTACAAGTTGTAATAAAAACCTTTTTTTCCACGAAATATTGGAGTGCGGGTCCTTATCCGATGGTTATATATATATATATATATATATATATATATATATATAAGAGTCCATGGGTGTTTGCATGTGACTTAGCCTGATTACAGAAAACTGTACTTATAGTATACCTTCTGTATATTCCTATAATACACAAAAGCCATGAATCTTGTAAATTATATCCTTATAAACTGTGGCTAGTGATGTCATTAGTTGTAAACCGTGAATAGTGATGTCATTTCTGTCACATGACTCACTGAAACTTGTGTATTATAATAAATAAAGTACTCCCTGTTGCAAAATATGAGGATATTAGAAGTCATCTCGGAGTTACATGACCTGTATAAAAACACTCGGCCTTCGGCTTCATGTTTTTATATGGTCATGAAACTCCTCGGTAACTTATAACTTATTCACTATATAAACACAGTTTGTAGAGTTCCCTTTATGTGGAAAAAGGAGAAAACTGAATTCACCAACATACCTTGCGAGGGGACTTTGGAAGACAAAGTGCCACATTAGATTTTGTAATCATGATTTGGTTTTTTGCCAGTTAGAGGCATTTCAGGAAGATTTTTTTTGCCTGCAGTAGAGCAGATTTATACATGGGGAGGAAGGAGCCTATGGGTAGCCCCGCTTGTTTATTTATGTATTCCTTTTCAGTGTACCAAAGTAAATAGGTGTATTTCTGTTGGATTACCTTAGGGCTGGTTTCGTCATATTCTATGACTTTCTGCTGGGGCTTGACCCAACTATTCAGAAGATCCGGCTGGTCAGTGGTCTGTATAACAATGGGCACAAAATGGGACAAACTACATCCCTCCCGGATGTCTTGTGTGAAGTGTGGCAGTCATCACAGCATCTGACCAATGCCCCTAGAGGAAACATTGCTACATTATCAGCAAAGCAGCCCATTCCAAGGTACTTAACTAATGTTCACTTTTAATAAGAATAGTTGTTTATTAGTTTATTAGTAGTAGATTATTTATTAGTAGAATTATTTACATATTACTTTATTGGCCCTTTTTCAAAACAGTTTTCAGTATAATGCTGAAGTGCAGAGCATCAGATCAGAATTTGAGTAATAAATATTTTTTACTTTTAAAACCTCAGGGTCACAGCAACAAGAAAAATATTCCAAGGCTCTCTTTAGCAGAAGTGCTATAGCTTTGAACGCTGCACCAGTGTCCAGTTTGGGGCTCCATAGAAGCAGAATTTCATGAGAGAGCAGTACATAGTCTTTTCTTATTCAATTGTAAATACAGAATGAGCTGTACTTGTTACACATACAACATTATTTAATTCTGTTTATCCTAGGGTTCGACCTTCATCCTCCATTTCTCTTATTATGGAACTGCAAGGAACAGGAGGGTTTAACCCATATGGGCAGGAAGTTCAACAGTTGTCCTCATTTGGTTGGGCAAAATTTGATCTGTTTGATCAGCACAACCAAGTCCTGAGCGGCCGATGGAAGCTTCCTGTTAGATCATTCCCATTAAGGCCGGGTTTACATACGGGACAACTCAACACCGTTCCACAGGTAGTGTAACAACTATTCATTCTGTAGCATATGTACACATTTTTGTTGAATACACATTGGCAATTATCCTTTTTTTAATAGATGGGAAAAGCTGAGATTTTTTTTCGTGTAACTAATGCCAGAGATGCTGAAATTCAATCCATGGCAGAAATAGATCCTAGAAATGCATCACTATACCAGTACCCTCCTTTGGTAAGTAATTGATTCACTGGCCTACCAATATTTACATAAGTAGCACTTTTAGGCTCAACTTGTGCAACTTGTTTTTTACAATACATTGGAGTCTATTTTTTTGTGGTAAAACTTGGCAAAAAAATTCACTTTTAGGCACATTTTTAGCAACGTTTTGTAAGGGGAATTTACAGCAGTATCCAAACTAAAAGATTTTTTCATTACTTTACAGATGTCTGGTCCAGCCGTTGCTGTCATGAATAACCCAGCGCCTCAGCCAACTTTCCACCCTTCCCTAAAGTCATTTAATGTGCCTCTTCCTCCTTTCTCTGATTATGTTGACCCACCCCCAGTACAAGAGCTGCCTAAACAACAAAAAAACAGTCAGAGGTGAGAGAAGGGCACCAAAGTTCTGATTGTAAATACTTACTGTCAGACCGACCATTGCAAATACAAACAATTAAAATGCACTTGCGTCTGATTGTACAGAAAGTCATGTTAGTTTGTACAGTAAAGGCAGAACATGGGTCTCTCAATTAAAGGATGGCTGTGAGTTATATCAGGAGCTGGCTGAATTACATAGTTTATAGGCTGTACTGCATCTGCTGCTTATGAGATATTTGTTTATCAAAGCACATATTTTAAATAATCATCCTCTTGTCTTGCCTGGTAATGTCCCTGTAACTATTGCATGCATGGGTCAGTCACTTTTAATGAGTGATTCTTTACAATATGAGACTAACTTTGCCACACATGCAAGCCTATGTTGAGGATTTTACTACTGATTGCAAGAGCAATTTAACTTTCCAAGGAAATGTATTTTTAGTCGAAATTTTTACTTAGGTTCCATCAATTCTCAGTGACATTAATATCCATGGATCTGTAATGGTACACCTCATATGTAGATTCTATATCTATGTTGAAATTTGAACCTAATAAAATATAAATGGTGTCAACACAGGCTGGGTCTCTTGTTTTTCTTCTCTGGGAATTGAAATCTCTGCCTCCAACGAATGGCACAGATGTTTTATTTTTATACATACCGGTATCTTTTTACTGACATTACTGCAATAATGCAAACGTCTACATTTCACTCAAGTTACATGGAATATATTATTGTTACTGTGAAGCTTGTCTTCTGGTTACACGAGATAACGCAAGAAATTATAAGAGGAGCACATCATATACACAGCTTGTTTTAAGGTTCGGGAATCATTAAAGGACATAAAAAATACTGCAAAAAAAATGGCATATGATGTACCCAATTCAGTGTATAAAAACAACCAATTTATAATGTGACATGAAGAAAAACCCTTAAGAGTGGCAAAACAATGGAGACTAGAGAGTTCAGCAGATTTGAAAGAAATAAGGAAAGCAATGAGCACCTCCAACTTTTACAAAATAAAAATGAACATCACCAAGTAATTTGCTACAGAATAAGGCCCTCTTTTTTTTTATTTCAAATAGTGGCTGAAAAGTCCAACCATTTGTGTCTTTCAGTGAAATACCATTGGAAGGACAGAGAAAGCTGGAGTTGTCTAAAGCAGAAAATCCAAACAGACTGGGGTTTATAATAGACAGAGTTAAAGATGCGCCTTTAGGAGATGGAACACTGCGTCTAACGGGATATCACATGAAGACAGGAAAAGTAGGTTGGGTTGGAGAAACCTGCATATCATGATAAGCATATGGCTTTATTGTATTCCATATATTCATGTACAGTATGCAACACAGATAAAGGAAATGCAACACAAAGTATTCGTGTAAGAGATTACATATACAGTACGTAGTTCTCTACACTTAAAACACCTACTACATTGCTACAGACAACACCAGCTAAACTTACTCTGTGAAGCCTTAAACAGGCAGGATGTGCCTATATACAAGTATACAGCCTCCTTAAAATGGACCTTGCCTTATTACCTACCTGGTGTTCTCTCTGCAGTGTTGCATATGCAGTCTTGAACATCCTTACTATCAACATAAGTGAAGCTTTATTATTCTTGATCTTTAATTAAACATTAATTAAGAGTGCTGGGAATACCTCCCAACCTGCTCTGAAGCAAGATGAAAGTCTTGCTCCTAAATAATAATGCTTTGGGACTGACAAATTACCATTTAAGTTTTGAGTTTCTTATGGTTTGCTTTTGTTACAGGGCCAGTATCCCTCCCCATTTTTCAACATCAAAAAATGAATGGGGCTTGTGTCATACATACTTTTGCCTATTGTTTTAATCACAAAAAAGTGTATGGGTACAATGATATTATATAAACTGACATGCTAGGAATGCATACGGTAAAGGTTATGCTTACAATTATTGGCTATGAATACATACAGGCTCATTATAGATATATTTATAACCTGGGAAGTTACATAAAGTTACTGGCTATGAGTGCATGCAGTGATAGCTTTGAACACAAAATATGATAAATTCAATGACTGGCTGCTGTAAAACTGGCACCTCCCCCTCCCTTCCCTTCATTTACAAGTGATGTCTATATCTACAGGTTATTCCCACTGAGCAGATGGGAATGAATTTTATCATTTCTGCTGTGAGCTCCAACATCAGGCATGGACACTTCATTTTTGGAGAGCAGGAGGTACTAAATCTTATAAAATTATATTGCTGGAAATATCAAGAAACCTAGACACAAAGGCAGGGATTGGAAAGTACAAAAGATAGGGAAGATGGGGATAAAGGAAAAGATGAGAGGCAGGGAGACAATGGAAGGCTACACAACACATTAGGGGGCAGATTTATCAAAATGTGAGTTTAGAGCTTAATAAATAAAAACTCACCATGTTCTATTCATTCCCATGGGATTTTTAGAATTTTTAGAAAATGGTGAGTATAAACTTTTCCCCATTGATAAATACAATTCTAAAAATTCTATAGGAAAGAATAGAACAATGGGTGTGTTTTTATTTATTAGGCTGGTGGCACACAGGGAGATTAGTTGCCCTGCAACAAATCTTCTCTACTGCAGGCGACTAATCTCCCCAACTGCCTTTCTGTCGGCAAGAATATGATGGCATAAGATGGCATAAGAATTCCGAAGTCGCCCGCAGTTGCCTCGCGATGAAACTTCGGAAATCCAAAGCGATTCCTATTCCATCCCGCCGGCAGTTCACATTCTTCCCGGCTGGAGGCCATTTCAGGGAGATTAGTCGCCAGCAGTAGAGAAGGTTTGTCGCTGAGTGATTACTCTCCCCATGTGCCACCACCCTTAAGCTCTAAACTCTTTTGATAACATTTTGATAAATCTGCCCCTAGAACTAACAGTTGATCTCCCAAACGATAGTCTATGGAATTTGTTTATACGTGTTTGTCGAAAACACAACAGATAATTGGGATGTTTATTCTAGGCCCCCAACCTCACAGGCAAGAAAATACAAATATATATTTTAGTGCATATATATATATATATATATATATATATATATATATATATATATATATATATATATATATATATATATATATATATATATATATATATATATATATATATAGTCAACTACAAGAGGTCCTCTGCACTTACTCTTGTAGTTGACTATATGTACTTTGTGGTCACACCCTCATTGCACCCCCGCCTAATGGTTTTAAAAAATAGTGGTGAGCACAACTTTCCCTTGTTTGTTATATATATATATATATATATATATATATATATATATATATATATATATATATATAATAATACAAGAGGTCCTCTGCACTCAACCCATTATTAATATATTTAAGACAGATATATAAATATATATATATATATATAATATATATATATACAAACATTTAAGGTAAATTATAAAGAAAACCTGCATGTTAATTTGCATTAACCCACTGTCACCATAGTTGTATGGCCCATTCTGTAATAATTATGATGTAGTCGATATTCCTTTGCCCTACAAGTACTGCAGATCCCATTAAGGTTATTTGTGGCATGCATATTTTTAAATCTTAAATACAGAACCTTGCATTTATCCACACTGAATCCCACTTCAAAATTAGGAATTCAAATAGCCAGTCCATTGAGATTAAGTGAATTCCATTGATGTATAGTCATTTAGCAAAAACAGTGACAAAGCTTCAAATAATCAATTCTGGGGTACTAACCCCCCCCCCCCTTTCTGTTGCTCTACACATGAAAATCCTCGTTATATTTCCACATCTAGGTGATTTTTAGTGGAGTGACTCCTGAAGAAGACATGCTCCTTATGCTGCGTTTCTATCACTGGCCGGGGGGGAGCACCGCCTGGGCTCCCTGGGAAGCTAGTAGGGCCTTTAAGCCATTGCCACCCAGTGAAGAATGGGCAGCAGCTTGGGCTATTCTGAGGCTTACTAGGACAGCTTCAACAGAAATAAAAGGTATATGAAGAAAAAATAACTATGACCTGAATGTCTGTACAGGCTTAAGTAAGAACCAAACCCTAAAAATGATATAGCTAGAAATGCCATATTTTATATGCAGAACTAACTACACCAGCCTAAAGGTTCAACATATCTTTACCAGTCATGAGTCAGGCCTTCAAAGCTGTGCAAAGGAGCTAACCATCATGGACTTTGTTAGGGGTGTCAGTGGGCAGCTGTTGAGAAGCTAAGCTTAGGGGTCATTGTAAATCATCAAGAAGAAAATGAAGTTCTGTTGTCAATTAAACATATGCTACAGGGCAGCATGTATTAATATTAATATTCTATTAAT